>NC_083798.1:8325476-8488272 GCF_015708825.2 Lethenteron reissneri | reverse complement strand
AATTTATTTTTTTATCTTTATACGTGACTTTACCGAAAGAACCAAAGAGTTACGACATGTCACACGTGTAAAATATTCTTGGGATAGCCCGCACCTCCATATACCCCACAGGGTCTTGTTTTGCTTGTAAAAAGTGGTATACCCCACGGGTTATACGCGGGAAAATACGGTAAGTTGCTTATCGCATGTGTGGTGGTCAAGGTTGACCACAGGCGCCACAACCTAGGGGAGGGGTACGTACAGGTCTGGACTGATCCGGACCGGTCGAGCAAAGAGGCGGTTGGAACCGCTCTGAGGGGAGGGGGCTGGCGAGAGCTGGGGCCCCGAGACACCCCCGCCCCTCAGAGAGGGGATATATAAGACGGCTCCCGGAGAGCGCGGAGTCAGTCCATCTCATCTCAAGCTGAAGCAAGGAGCCGCTGGAGACCCTGGACCCCAAGCCCCGAGGATGTCGCCGGGACTGAGTGGGCTGCGGGTGGGGTGTTAAGCTTCCCTAGGCTAAGGAGCCACAGGGTATAGAAGGAGAGTAGTCAGAATAGCCCGGAGGCTGTACCTCCCTAGGTTGTGGGGATTGGGCTATTCCCCAGTGCGTCAGAATGTCTAGCTGTTATATAAAAAGCGTGTGGCCTCTAAAGAAGTCTCCGTCTCCTTCAAGATACTACACATGTAAAGTGCTCTGAGACACTGACATAAAAGAGGATACTCTTATCAAAATAAAATCATTACCCATCCAATAACAGACAAAAAGGCCAAGAAACAAATATGGCATTGCACATTATGTTAGGGTTTATAAACAGTTGACCAGGTACCTGCAAAAACTCTGGCATCCCAAACATGTTGGCATAATGCTCAATCACCGCTTTCCTCCTGGGAAGGAAAAACACAAATGTTTATTGTCACTTAAAGCATCAAGAGAGTCAAAAATAAAATCCACATACCATTTACTCTACCCCATACCTGTAACAAGACAGCTAATGAAAGAGTACAACACGTGTATACATACTACGGGTGTAACGATTCATGACCTTCCCCCCCGATAATTGAGGACCACGAGATAATTTCAGGATTTAGTATTTTTGGCTCTTCGACAATTTTTTTGGTCCTTTATCTTTTTGTTCTATCTCGTTCCTACGACGTAATAGCGCTGGCTCACGGAGGACCCCATTTGGAGGCCCCTGGAACCTGCTCGTGGGTTCGAGAAGGGAGGCGCAGTCAGGGCGGAGCCAGGCCGCGCTGGTAGGATAAAAGGAGGCAAGAGCGGGAGCTCGAGGCTGCCAGTTCTGGGAGTGGACTCGTCTCGTCGTCGCTGCCGTCTTCGCTAGATATTGCGTTGCAAGATAGTTGTTGGCTATCTCAGTCAGCGCCGTCAGAGTTACATGTGTAGAGGTGTATTTATGCATGGGCACGGATGGCTAACAAACACAAGGGGCGTGGTTAGAGCCGTACACAGAGGAGGTGCTCACACCGACGTCCGCACCTGCATCCCCCACGGGCCCCTCCCGGGGGGCCGAGTACTATAAAAGGTGGTGAGCCGGAGGGCTCGAGGTCGAGTATTAGCTTAAACCAGCGAAGACTGAAGACCAGCTAGAATAGGCCCCGGAGCTCCCCTGGCTCGCTGTCCTTGTCAGGGCCGACCAGGGCAAGCCGGTGGCGTGGCCCTGAGAGCCCAGACTGACGTTCTTATAAGAGCCAGTCTGGAGACTCAGGGTGCCGGGATCCCAGCTTGACCAGGGCTGGGATAGGTAGCCTCCCCTAGCTCCGTAGTGGAGGACTTGGGCGTAGGTTAGCGGGGTTAGATGTTGTGTCTCCCTGTAGCCGAGTAAAGGGGATGATATCCCCTTTAGTACTGTGTGTACCCGTTACTGTGCACAAGTTGGTGTTAATAAATAAGTGTGCCTCCGACCCCGTCGTCAAGCCTCCTGAATACTTACTACATCTGGCGTCAGAAGTAAACGTTCAACGATGGACACACGAGGGACGACATGTACCAGGGAGTCGGAGATGGAAGACACCACGGCCGAATCACCACCAGAGATGGCCAAGGTCGGATCGGAGCAGCCGGGGCCGAGTACACCCGCGCTGCTATGACAGGAAGGAGGGGATGCTTCGGCCGAGGGACTTCGGCTGGCTCACTCCCGCCTGGCGGAGCTGCTCTACGCTGCGGCCGCCGCGTTGGAGGAGATCACGCGGCTAGGGGCTGGAGGGGCTGCGCGGGACGACGACAGCACCCGACGCGCGGCGACATTTCCCGCCACCCCGACGCGGCTCGCGGTTAAATTTCCCGCCATCACTACAGTGCGAGCAGAGGGCGGGGCCGGCCCGCGTCAGGTGACTGCTGAGGGCCAAGCACAAGCCGTGACATCATCAACACCGGCCAGCGCGTCAACAACGGAGCGACCGGCGATGCCATGCTCGCAGCCCGCCCACACTGTAACGTCTGCTGGGAACGACGGAGAGCGATCCGCAGCCACGGACGTCGCGTTACAGCAGCGTCTGCCGCCTCTCAAAGAATTCGTGGGCGCCGACGGAGACTGGGGCGGCTTCAAAAGGCGCTTCATCGCTCATCAGGAGATGGCGAACTGGACGGACGCCGAAGCACTACGCGCGCTGCCGGCGATGCTGGACAACGACGCCCTGGCTACTCTCACCTCGGCGCCTAAGGAAAAGCGCGCCACGCTGCACTTGGCGCTGCAGCTGCTGTCAGCTGTCTATGGCCCGCCTTCGGACTGCAGGCAGCTATTCCACGATCGTCATCGGGGCGCCAACGAAGCGCCCCTGGCCTTCCGGACTGCTCTCCTGGCCCTGGCGAAGGCTGCTTTCCCGCGGATGGACGAAGAGGGAGTGGACGCTATGGTGGCTGAAAAGCTGCTGCTACTCGCTGATGAGCTGGACGTCAACGTCCTGGCTCAAGACGACGCAGAGATGTCGTCCTTGCTGGTCGCGCGCCACATCCACGGGGGCTTGCGGTCCCTGCGTCGCAAGGCCGCCAAGGGGGTGGCCGGCCATGCCATGGCGGCCACCACCCTCCCATCAGAGGAGGTCTGCGGGGTGGAGCGGCGGGGGGAATGGAGATCGGCGGCACCACAGGCTCGGAACGGACCGAGCCGCCAGGAGCAGCCCAGGCCATCTGGGGCGCTCACACGGTGCTACAACTGTGGCCTTCAAGGCCACGTTGCTTCAGGATGTCGGGCTCCCCGTCAGCGCGGGGCGACACCTCGTCAGGACGCCGCGCCGTCTCCACCCAAGCTCCAGCAGAGAAATACGGCGAGTCGTGGCACCTCACACGTTTGGCCCATGCACACATCCGATACACACTCACGCGCTGAAACGAACAGGGTTCGAAAATCGACGGCCGTTGCGTCGGATTGTTCTGAAATGCGGCAAGCGCTCCAACCGGGTCAGTGGTCGGAGCTCGCCCATCGTGTCGTTGCAGCGTCGGCGGGATCGTCGGTCGTGGTCGGTCATATTGATGGGGTAGAGGTGCGGATTTTAATTGACACAGGGGCATCGGCGACCATTATATCTGATTTGATTTATAACATCCTTCCCGTTCAAAGTCGTCCCTTGCTCCCCGTTGACGTGCCATGCTATGCTGCTAACGGGGGCTCGCTGGGCATCATTGGGCAAATCCGCGCCAAAATTTGCATTGGAGACATTCAATTATCCGGGCCTGTTTTGGTTTCCTCCTCACTCGCGGTTCCGTGCCTGTTGGGGACTGGATTTCTTGGCCAAAATGCCCATTCGTATCTTGATTGACCAAGGGTGCATCGAGCTCCCGTCGGGCCGACGTGTTACATTTTTGTCTTCCCCCGCCACGGAGCGTCGGGCGTTTGCCACCGTGCAGGCGCTCGTGACAAAAACTGTGCGCATACCCCCGGGGGCTCAGATGCTCGTCCCTCTTAGGTTGCGTCGGCCGTTTGCTGAAGGGGTTGCGGATCGGGGGGTCTTGTTGGGACCATCTCGGGCCGGGGTCAATGGACCCGATTTGCTAGCGGCTCAGACCATGGTGAAAGGGGATGGGGACCCCTTCATTGCAGTCCTTAATGTAGGATCGCGAACGGCCGTGGTTCCTCAAGGGACCGTGCTTGCACACGCAACGCCGGTACCCTATGAGGAACCACTCGTGGGTCAGGTAAGCACCGATCCTCCGTCGCGACCGCATTCGGACTGTGATGACGGATGGCTGGATGCGCTTTGCGCGGGATCAGTGGACCTGTCCGACTCGCAGCGTGCGCAGCTGCGAGTTCTCCTGAACGAATTTGCCGACGTTTTTAGTCGACACAAATTTGATATTGGTTGTACTAAATTGCTGCGACACCATATTGACACGGGTGACAGCGCGCCAATCCGCCAAAATCCCTTTCGGTTGAGTCCCGCCGAAAAGGATCATGTCAAATCGGCCGTTGATAACATGCTAGCCGCCGATATCATTTCCCCTTCCAACAGCCCGTGGGGCGCGCCGATCGTTTTGTTGAAAAAACACGACGGCTCACTGCAGTTTTGTGTCGACTTTCGGCGATTGAACAAAATTTCTGTGGCAGATGCGTACCCGCTTCCTCGAATGGATGAGTCGCTCGATGCCTTGGCGGGGGCGCGATTCTTTTCCACCCTGGATTTACTTTCTGGATTCTGGCAGCTGCCTCTGGATGACGAATCCAAACCTAAGACTGCTTTCCGTACACCGCAATGCCTCTTCCAAATTAACCGCTTGCCGATGGGCTTACATTATGCGCCAGCAACTTTTCAGCGGTTAATGGAACTGGTCTTGGCAGGCTTGCAATGGGATTCGTGTTTAATTTACTTGGACGATGTCATCGTCTTTAGCAAATCATTCAACGAACACCTCCAGAGGTTGCGTGCTGTTTTTCTCAAAATGCGGGCTGCTAATTTGAAATTTAAACCGCAGAAGTGCCATTTGCTCCGCGAATCAGTGCGGTATTTGGGTCACATTGTTGGGCGCTCGGGGATATCCACTGATCCCGCCAAAACGGAATGCGTCAGCTCCTGGCCAACTCCCACCTCGGTGGGAGAGGTCAGGAGTTTCATTGGGTTCGCGTCGTACTACCGACGGTTTGTGGCTGACTTCGCTACGATCGCGAAACCATTGCATGCCTTGACGTCCAAGGGAGTCAGGTTTCATTGGGGGCCGGAGGAGGAGGCTGCTTTTTGCGCCCTCCGAAATGCCCTGGTGGGGGCTCGGCCGTTGAATTACCCCGATTTCTCACAACCCTTCTTGCTCAATACAGACGCAAGTAACACGGGCATTGGGGGCGTGCTGTCCCAGCTCATTGGGGGCGTAGAGCATGTGGTGGCTTACGGTAGTCGAGTACTGTCTCCGGCGGAACAACGGTACTGCGTTACCCGTCGGGAATTATTGGCAATTGTTTATTTCATTCAGCAGTACCGCCCGTATCTGTACGGTCGGCGTTTCACCGTCCGTACAGATCATGCCGCTCTACAGTACGCCCTGCGGGTTCAACAACCATCGGGCCAGTTGTCTCGATGGTTGGAGATTCTCCAAGACTACGACTTTGTCACCACATATCGTAAGGGCGTCCGCCACACGAACGCTGACGCCCTGTCGCGGTTGCCACCCACTTCGGAGTGCGCCTGCCTCTTGGGTTCGGGGCGTTGTAGGCCCCCGAACGTGACCACCGATTCGGTCTTCGTGGCCGCCACCGATGCGCCTTCGGCTTCGGGTCCTATCGAGCAAGAAGGGAGGGATTCGTTGCTGGGGTTGTCGGTTGCGGAGTGGGGACGCCTCCAAATGGAGGACACCTCCCTCCTCGCTCTGCGCCGTCGCACCGGGGGGGTTGGTCAGGGGGTGGCGAACGTTGACTCGTGGGGGTTGTTCCAGGGGATTTTAATGCACTGGGACGGAAAATCCCACCGCCAACGGCTCGTGGTGCCTGCAGCATTGAGGGGTAAGGTGGTATGGGCTGTGCATGAGCGGCTCCTGCACTTGGGGGTTCACAAGACCTTTGCCATGCTCCAGCTCGATTTCTTCTGGCCGGGCATGGCGAAGGACGTGGGGGATCTCCTGGGGTCGTGCACAAAATGCGCGCAGAGGAAGCCACCAGCGAGGGGGTCCAACCCTCCGCTGCAGTCCATAAAGGTTTCCCGGGTTAACGAGCTCGTTGCTCTGGATATTCTCGGCCCATTACCCGCTACACCCAGGGGAAATAGGTACTTGTTGACAGGGGTCGAATACTTCACGAGATGGCCTATGGCCTGGCCCCTGGCCAACCAGTCGGCAGCAGCCATTGCGGAGGCCTTTGTCCAGGGCTATGTCCTCGACAAGGGTGCTCCGGAACGGCTGCTGACTGACCAGGGTAAGAATTTTTCGGGGAAACTCCTCCGCGAGGTGTGCGACCTCTTGGGTACGGAGAAAATTCGGACCTCCCCCTATCACCCACAAACTGACGGGATGGTGGAACGGCTGCATCGGACTATCACGTCCATGCTGTCCCAGCAGGTATCGGAATCCCAGACAGATTGGGACCTTCGCATTGCCGGTGTGTTACAAGCCTACAGGATGGCTCCCCACGCGGCCACCGGATTTTCCCCTTTCTTTTTAATGTATGGCCGCGAGGCTAACCCCCCTGTGACGACCCAGCTCTCGGTGCCTCAGGCGAAGTCTGCCTTGTCCGAACACGTTAAATTTAACATCGCCAAATTATCTGAGGCGCGGGAAGCGGCCGTGCAAAATTCTGAACTCCGCCAGAAGGCGAACGAGAGGCTTCGGCTGGAGCGGGTACATGTGTTCAAATGGAAACCAGGGGACAGGGCATGGTTGCACTGTCCCCAGGTGCCGCTGGCGACCTCGTCAAAGTTGGTACGGCCGTGGCGGGGGCCCGTGGAGGTCGTACAGGTCTTGCGGCCGCAATGTGTTCGCGTCAAATGGGGGAGGCGTCGGTGGTACGTGCACCCCTCAAGGTTGAAACCGTTCATTGCGCCGCCCCGTGATTCGCACACACACACGCATGGCCAAACGTGTGAGGGGTCCGCCGACTCCCCGACGTCGCTGCTCTCGCCTAACCTGACATCAACTGTTCCATCTCCAGGTGCAACAGGAGTGACGGGTCCACGCCCGCCAACCCCTCCCGGAGGGGTCGGGGGTCACTCGGCAGCGAAGCCAGACTCTCTCGCACCCGGACCGTCAACGACCGCCACTGAGCATGCCGGGATGGGCCCTTGTGACGGGCCCGCCGCGAGAATGCGCGCCAAAACGCGCAGACTATTGTGAGGTCGGCCGTTGAGGGGCCCTTGCGGACAGGGGGGGGTGGCGTCCGGAGTTCGTGTATATATGTTGGTTTAGGGGAATGGGGTATTTATTCGGGGGGGTGCGTCGGGTTATTTTTTTTCTTCCTGTTGTTGTTGTTGTTATAGTTGTCATTGTTCTTGTTAAAATTACGCGAGGCACACACACGGTTTTGGGGAGGGATGCACCTTTGTTCTGATTATTATTTTTTTTGCAGCCGGGGACGGCTGCGAGCTGTACAGGGGGGGGGGGGGTGATGTAGAGGTGTATTTATGCATGGGCACGGATGGCTAACAAACACAAGGGGCGTGGTTAGAGCCGTACACAGAGGAGGTGCTCACACCGATGTCCGCACCTGCATCCCCCACGGGCCCCTCCCGGGGGGCCAAGTACTATAAAAGATGGTGAGCCGGAGGGCTCGAGGTCGAGTATTAGCTTAAACCAGCGAAGACTGAAGACCAGCTAGAATAGGCCCCGGAGCTCCCCTGGCTGGCTGTCCGTGTCAGGGCCGACCAGGGCAAGCCGGTGGCGTGGCCCCGAGAGCCCAGACTGACGTTCTTATAAGAGCCGGTCTGGAGACTCAGGGTGCCGGGATCCCAGCTTGACCAGGGCTGGGATAGGTAGCCTCCCCTAGCTCCGTAGTGGAGGACTTGGGCGTAGGTTAGCGGGGTTAGATGTTGTGTCTCCCTGTAGCCGAGTAAAGGGGACGATATCCCCTTTAGTACTGTGTGTACCCGTTACTGTACACAAGTTGGTGTTAATAAATAAGTGTGCCTCCGACCCCGTCGTCAAGCCTCCTGAATACTTACTACACATGGCTAGTGTTGTGTACAGGCTAGGTTAAGCGACTGTGGAGAGTGTGTGGACGAGACTGTGAATGTTGATAATAAAGGTGCCTCCTACAAACCTTGTCTCCGAATCACTGACACTACACACGCACGATGCGAAGCGTGTTTGTCAGTCCTACGAATCGATACCAATCGCCGAGATGAGGCGTCGCTCCACCCCTAATTCACATGCACACAAGGACACAAGGGAGCACAGGTGCATGCACACAGCGAGCCCGCCCATTGGCACTCGGCACTGCACCTCTGCACAGGGCTGAAGAGGCACATGGCTCGCGCCTTGTCTGCCTGGATGAAGCCCATGATGGCCGCGTGTTTCCCGTCCGGTTTCGTGTCGTCGATGCAGTACGATATTGGGCCCGAGTCGGACATGCATGATCCATTGAAGCCTTAAACAAATCACATTCACACAAGTCAGCATCACTTACTGAGCAGCATTCACTCCATCAACACCATCTTGGGGAAAATGACCTACACAATATAATAAGGTCGTCTGTTTTACTGTAGACGTGAAAACATTGTGACATGCTTTGAATAAGCTTAGGCCATTGTGTCTTGGCATCACAGTCAAAATTTGCCGATTTTTTTCATTACTGGAAAACTACTTAGGTGGAAAACTCATAGCAATCATTGCTCCCAACTGCAAAAACTTAAACTTAGTAAGACCCTTCTTGTTTACCTTTTCTCTACTTTGCACTCCTATTGTTGGTTGTATTGTTTGTTGTTGTAACTTGCTGACCCGCCCATACTGGACATAAGTGAAAATGAGCTTCATAACTCATCGGATTTCTCCATGATAAAGATTATAATTCTGAAAAGGTCTTAAGACTTTCCTAGGTAACACAACTATAATAAAAATAAATAATGGTCATAACCCCTTGATTTTAACTTGAACTTGAGGCTGCGTTAATGACAATTGCGGTAACATGGTGTCAGCCCAAACCGAAATACACGGCAAAAACACAATAAACAGTGTCTACTGATGTGGCCTCACCACGCTGCTTCCAGAAGCTTGTGCTGTAGAAGGTGATGGTCTTAATGATGGATCCCATCGGCATGCGCTGCACCAGCTGGCTCCTCAGGGGCGGCAGGGCCGGCTCAAAGTGCACCTTGTTTATGAGGGCGGTGGGGATTGCGCTGATTGCAAAACGTGCCTGCGTGACATGGTCAAACAAATTGAATTGTGTTTTCAAGGCCAGCACAACAATAATATTATTGTAACACTTGTTTAGCCATAAAAGCCCCACTAAGTGCCTAGACTTTTTTTCCTAGGATGCTCCTGCAAAGCATTTTGTTTCGCAGAAGGGGGCAATGATTTTGCTGTGTGAAATCTTAATTGCGAAATTTGCAGGGAATCTTTCAGCATTGGGATGCTGAGTAAAATGATTTACAAGATTTGAGGATACAACAATGACAACAACGACGACGAGAACAACAACAACAGACAAAGTGAGTTAATAAAAGCGTGTAAAAATGGCAGGGTCTTGATGGGGGTGAGGTAGCTCAGCACTGATAAATGTGTCAATGTGACTTGCATGAATTGTTTCCCTCATCCATAGAGAAATGTGAGCATGAGGAAGATGACGTTTTTGCCACCCAATAGTGGGCAAGTTACTGCTTGTCTATCCAAAGACGCCGCCTACGTTGGTCGTAATAAGCATCATGAGGTCATAAACTTTGAGTTTTAAGACCCTCACTAAGATGTCATGTCTGTCTGGTGGCTTTTGGTTTGGATAAAGGTAAACCTGGATCTCCTTTCATTTGGGATTGCAAGTGAAGGTGATGAACAGATGGGGCGTGGCATATTGGCTGATGTATGTCATGGCATCCCGAGTCTTCTCATGCATGTATCTTGGTGGAGCTGTGTAATATTTGACAACTTATTAGTTTCATAATAGTAAACAATGAACCTGAGTTCTTAGCGAAAGATTCAATAAAATTGTACTTTGCCCGCGGCCTCGCCTAGATTGCTCAGCCAGAGGAGGTGACACATTGCCAGGCCGGGGGCTGGGCCGCTACCCCCCCACCATCCCCCCGCCCGTGCTACAATAATACTATCTAAGCGCTATAATATTAGTATTTACCGAGCCTATAGTAGTAAGTGCACACATTGGGGTGGGGGGTAGAGAAGAAGACATGACACTTTGATGAATTTACCTCAGCGTTGCGTGTATTTTTTTTGCATTTGGAACGCGAATGAGAAATCCCCCCCACCCTCCACCGATGACGCGTGTGCGTTGCCTGGGGCAACCCCGAGCAGCTTGAGCGGGGCAGGGAAATAATTAAATAAAAACTCACTCAATTGTTAATTTCACTACTTTAAAGTTGACGGATGGGAAAACGAAATAGCCTATGCCCACCACGGGGCTTAGGGTGTGCTGCCTGGCAAAAATGTTTCGACTTAAACCACCCTGTTTGAGAGCCAAATCCCTCGCAAGCGCGCATACGCAGATGGACAGACAGACGGACAGACAGACGGACAGACAAAAATGTACTTTTATTTTTAAAATAGTTTAGTGGTATTCTTAGGTTTTTTCGGTAAAGTCACGTAGGTAAAACATCAAAATTAATAAAAATAAAATAAAATAAAGATCACGACGTTTCGGAGGCAACACAAGTCTCCGTCATCAGGTGGGACCGTCACAGCCAGATTAGCTGCATCAAGTGAGGCAATGATTCAAGATGTAATCCCTTAAAAGCGAGTTGAGGGGGGAGGAGAGGGGGGGGTAGCTCATCAGAATGTGGTAGCCAATGAATGGAACGTATCGGGAGGGAGGGGGGCGGGGCCAAAAGGGTGGGCGACGGCGTGTAAGCGATTGTGCGCAAACGACAAACTGCTGCACACGCCAACGCATTGGACAGAGAGGGGGGAGGGGGAGGCCTGATACACATGATAGAAAAGAAAAGAAAATGCGCATGTTTATACCAATGCTGGCTGAACAATGAAGGGATTACTGTTAAACACTGGGGATGTTAACACTCGGTAAAGTAAAGTAAAATAGTGCCTGTCAGATAAGATGGTCCAAAAAAGTGTAATTAAGTCTTTTTTGCATGGTTAATAACATCTTTCCAATGATTACTAAGTTTGTACCCATCATCACGGTTGAAATTATGTCTGTGTTTGTATATTTGTATGGCTTCGTGTACAAACCTTTGATGGTAGCCAGGAGGTTTGCAGAGAACCTTGGTCTCGGAAAAGACAATTTCATGAGAGCCCACCGAGTTGTAGCAATGATCGGCAACGGCCGAATAATCAGTTCTGCCGTGTTTCAGATCTGACTTGTGCTCGCGGACACGATCAGCAACATGACGTTTCGTTTCTCCAATGTAGCAATCACCACAAATGCAACTCAATTTGTAGACTCCAGGATACTGTAAGTCAGGAACGACATCCTTCACAGATGGAATCAGATCACGGATTTTATGCACTGTACTGAATCGGACTTGGATCTTATGTTTGTTTAGAATTTTGTGTCGACGATAACCTCTCCTACATACAAACTAGCCCGTTTTCTATCAGATACTCTGCTCCCCTTCACAGGCAAGACCTCTTCGGCAGTACTCAACTCAACCCAATTAGTCTCTATGGTTAAGGACATGGTACTATCTCCTGATGACATCCTCGTCAGCTTTGATGTAGTATCTTTGTTTACCAAAGTCCCAGTACCGGACACCCTAACAATAATTTAGGACTTAGTCCAACATGGATTGAATTCTGATGTACCTGCGCTGGGTAGGCATTGCCTCACCAACACCTATTTTACCTGGAATGGCACCTTCTACAAACAGAATGAGGGTACCCCTATGGGCTCCCCCTTGTCACCAGTTATAGCCTACATGTTCATGGAAAAGTTTGAATCAGACGCCATCCAGACATCCACCCTGCGTCCTTCCTTGTGGAAGAGGTATGTGGACGACACATTCGTCATCTGGCCACATGGCCTCCCAGCACTGAACCACTTCTTGGACCACATCAATTCTAGACACCCATCCATCAGATTCACCATTGAAGTGGAGAAAGACGGTAAACTACCATTCTTGGATATTCTGTTTGAGAGGAGGCCTGACGGATCCTTGGGACATTCTGTCTACAGGAAAGCCACCCACACAGATTCCTACTTGAAACCGGATTCCCACCACCACCCATCTCAAAAGAATTCTCTCATCAAAACGCTATACCACAGAGCCCATGGCATTTCTGACCAACACCACCTGACCGGTGAATTAAGACATGTACATCGGGCCCTCAGGATGAACGGATACTCTGACCGTACTATCCGCCAAGCTGTCTCTCCCACCACACAGAAACAGCCACATAAAACTCCGACCAAAACTATCACGTTACCATACATAGCAGGCGTGACCAAAAAGATATCCAAAATTCTAAACAAACATAAGATCCAAGTCCGATTCAGTACAGTGCATAAAATCCGTGATCTGATTCCATCTGTGAAGGATGTCGTTCCTGACTTACAGTATCCTGGAGTCTACAAATTGAGTTGCATTTGTGTTGATTGCTACATTGGAGAAACGAAACGTCATGTTGCTGATCGTGTCCGCGAGCACAAGTCAGATCTGAAACACGGCAGAACTGATTCTTCGGCCGTTGCCGATCATTGCTACAACTCGGTGGGCTCTCATGAAATTGTCTTTTCCGAGACCAAGGTTCTCTGCAAACCTCCTGGCTACCATCAAAGGTTTGTACACGAAGCCATACAAATATACAAACACAGACATAATTTCAACCGTGATGATGGGTACAAACTTAGTAATCATTGGAAAGATGTTATTAACCACGCAAAAAAGACTTAATTACACTTTTTTGGACCATCTTATCTGACAGGCACTATTTTACTTTACTTTACCGAGTGTTAACATCCCCAGTGTTTAACAGTAATCCCTTCATTGTTCAGCCAGCATTGGTATAAACATGCGCATTTTCTTTTCTTTTCTATCATGTGTATCAGGCCTCCCCCTCCCCCCTCTCTGTCCAATGCGTTGGCGTGTGCAGCAGTTTGTCGCTTGCGCACAATCGCTTCCACGCCGTCGCCCACCCTTTTGGCCCCGCCCCCCTCCCCCCGATACGTTCCATTCATTGGCTACCACATTCTGATGAGCTCCCCCCCTCTCCTCCCCCCTCAACTCGCTTTTAAGGGATTACATCTTGAATCATTGCCTCACTTGATGCAGCTAATCTGGCTATGACGGTCCCACCTGATGACGGAGACTTGTGTTGCCTCCGAAACGTCGTGATCTTTATTTTATTTTATTTTTTATTAATTTTGATGTTTTACCCACGTGACTTTACCGAAAAAACCTAAGAATATGAATCCTTGCAGTCACGAAAGCTTCAAATCTAGAATTAATTTAGTGGTGCGCACTGATGATATAATGTACCTGAGCTAAAATGGCAGTGTGCACCCTATTGTATGATAACAATTTTTAACACGTGGATATTTCACGAATCAGACGCATTGTTTCATTCAGAACTTGGAGTTGCAGAGTCACCGCTCCCAAATCCCTTGTATAATAGCCTGAACAGGAGAGCCTTGAGCTTCTGCTTAAAGGTGGACGGTGCTCGGATGCTGGATCTGTGCAGTGGGGGAGAGTTCCAAATGGCTGGTACAGCTACGGAGAAATGCTATTCGATCAAGACAATGTGCGCTCTGGGCACGATGAGCAGGTTATTAGATGTACCCCATAGGATGCAGCGGTGAACTCTAGTCAGTCGTGTAAGAAGCGTGGAGAAATATGGCAGGAGACCTTAAAAAAAATCTTGATTACACAGGATAGCAATTTTGTGATGTAGCCTTGATTTTATGGGGATCCAGTGCAAGGTTTTTAGTGAAGCCATGGAAAATGTATGGCTGCACCTTATGCCAAGGACGGCACCTGACAGGTTGTTTTGAAACCGCTGTAGTTTGTCGAGGTATTTTTCAGAAGTACGAGCAAGGATAACGTTGCAATAATCAATGTGAGTACCGATAAGTGCTACACGCTGGTATTTGCAGTGGGCAGATTTGTCACAAGGCCCTGCGATGGTGGTTATACCCCTTTATTATGTTGAACGCTTGGTTGTGGAGTCGGAATGTGGAGTTCAAGGTGATTGCGAGGATTTTCAGATGATTTGAAAGACCGATGGTGGAGCTAATGCTGAGTAGATTTTGAGCTGCCTGGTGCCTATGAAAAGAGCTATAGGTCTTTAGGAGTATCTCGGCCTCGCTGTGTGCTGCGTTGCACCGCTAGTCGAGTAGACATCCCATGTGTTCAATAAACCCTCGAAGCCAGGATGACCGTCCAACTCCGATCGTCATTTATTGATTGTAACAGGTAAAACTGGTGAGAAAACACAGATACAGCATCTGTTATAATTCGGAAACACCCACACAATGAACACCACAGCATCAGAACATTGTCTCAGATAACAATAGATCCTGGAAGGACCAGGCCCCCACGTTACCCCTGAACAACTAGACAAAAGCACAAGCTGGTGCGTTGCATACAGACACAGTGTATTCATCCCACTGCACCCCAAATGTACAGCATTACACTTAACACTAAACTGTGGATGAGATACTTCGTCATCTTTACTCTCAGGATCGCAACATAGGCACAAGTCTGACTCGACCTACTAAATCACAAGTAACATCCACAATAAGGAAAGTCACAGGCTTCGTTACTAACTAGGCCTCGTATTTACTACAACAACTTAACGGCACCATAAAGGCATTTACATTGCTATAACGGTCATTCCAACATTACAACAGCATTTCCAATATTATAGGAATATAAACAACTTACAGATAATGCTTCTTAAGCTCCCACAATGGACAAGTGCGGCTGTGGTCTCACTGAGATGCGATGCGTGCCGCCATCTTGACTTATCTGTGTAATGGCTGATGCCCGCGTGGTACAGTGGAAATCTGACATCGTCACTTCCTGGTCACGTGACCAACATTAGCATCAAAAAACAGGAACTTCCTGTGACCGTACGCTCCATAACTGCCGTGAGGCAAGACACTCCCCGTCTGGTATCTAGGAGATACCACCATTTATTTCCTATCTCATAAACAAGTGTATAACAACTTCAACGGGTCGACTTATTTGTCCATATCTTTGCGAGAGAGAAGTAGTACTATCTCGACTATGGGCCTGATGAAAGTTCTTGCGACACCTTGCTTCGCAATCATAACCTCGACCTTTCGAACTTTTCCATCGGCACTTGGAATCGACTTGAGGATGCGGCCCATTGGCCACTCATTCCGTTTGGCTTGGTTGTCCTTCAGTAGGACGAGGTCGCCTTCTTGGATGTCTGGTCTATTAGACTGCCACTTGTTGCGCACTTAAAGTGTCGTAAGGTACTCGTTTTTCCAGCGACGCCAGAACGTGTTCGCGAAGCTCTGCACTTGTCTCCATTGACGTCTGTAGAGGTCTGCAGTGCTGGCCTCCTCGGTAGGTGCTGTGAGCACATCTGTCTTCTGGGTAAGAAGTGTAGCAGGAGTCAAGATGAATGGTGACTCCGGGTCGGTTGAGACGGGGATCAGGGGTCTTGAGTTAATTATGGCTGAGACCTCAGCCATGAGAGTGGTCAAGACCTCGTGAGAGAGCCGTGTGGACCCGACATCACATAGCATGGAGTCGAGAATGCGTCGAGAAATCCCGATCATGCGTTCCCAGGCTCCACCCATGTGCGAAGAGTGGGGAGGATTGAAGATCCATGTGCAGCCTTGATCACTAAGGTATTTCCTGACAGAATAATCTTCGACATTCTCCGTATTGATCTTAAGCACTTTACATGCTCCTATGAAATTGGTTCCACAATCAGAACGGAGTTGCTTGGCTGGCCCTCTGATGGCGAAGAATATCCGGAGTGCATTTATAAAGCTCGAAGAGTCCATGGACTCGATGACTTCGATGTGCACTGCTCGTGTACTCATACAGGTGAACAGCACTGCCCAACGTTTGCTGTTCGCGAGCCCTCCTCTGGTGCGGCGGGAGATGACTGTCCACGGTCCGAACACGTCGATCCCTACAGAGGTGAAGGGAGGTTCCACACTGAGTCGATCGGCTGGGAGGTCTGCCATTTTCTGTTCTTCCTGTTTTCCACGTAGCTTGCGACACCGGATACACTTGTGGATTGTGCTGGCGATGCACCTCTTTGCTCCAACGATCCACAGCCCTGCAGATCGGATTGCTCCTTCTGTGAAGTGCCGACCTTGGTGCTTGACCTTCTCGTGGTAGTGGCGCACGAGTAAGATTGCGATGTGGCTCTGGCTTGGGATTATGAGGGGGTTTCGTTCATTCTCATCTAATTCTGCATTCCCTAGCCGACCACCGATCCTGAGCAAGTCGTCTTTGTCCATCCCGGGGTTTAGCTTCCTGAGGGTGCTGACCCTAGGAAGGTCTTCTCCCTTGTTAATGGCCTTGATCTCACTTGCATAAGCTGCCTGTTGCACACAGCGGAAGATTGATTTCCTTGCTCTGGAAAGCTCGTCTTCAGTGCGTGGCACTGTGCAGTAATGCCATCCATTGCAGCTACCAGTGGTGCCTCTCATTGGGCGATGAAAGCAGTCTGCGATATGCGTTAAATGTGCTATCGCTCGCACGAGCGTCGTCCATTTCGAGAAATGTTCAAAATGGTGTGGACTCAGTGGACTTCTTGGTCGCACATTTGTTACGAAAGTTGTCACTAGAGGACGAATCTCCTTGTCGGACTCGGGCTCTATGAGTCCAAAGGTCTCCTTTGTAGTACATGGGCCACCGTCATGTCGTAACAGGAACGCTGGACCCGTCAGCCAGATGGTTTGATTCAGCAGAGATGCAGGGACGGACCTAGTTGCGAGATCTGCTGGATTCTGGTCAGTTGGAACGTAATTCCATTGCTCCGGCTGCGTCGATCTCCTGATGCGCTCCACCCGGTTGCTGATGTAGGTGTAGAACCTTCTGGTTTGGTTGTTTATGTAGCCTAGTACGATCTTACTGTTCGTGTAGAACTTGACCGCGTCCAGTTTGACGTCAAATTCGTCTAAGATCAGTTCCGCCACCTCTGTAGCAAGAACAGCTCCACACAGCTCGAGCCTTGGGATGGTATGTTCTGGTTGTGGGGCCTTGCCGTGGAACTTCTTCCAGGATTCCCACTCGGACGACAGCTCCGGGTCTAGGAACGGAGAGGCCACGGCCGCAGCAACCACCGCCACGACCACCAGTAGAGCGACGAGCAGCGGCTTCGTCTTAGTCTTCTTCCCGTCAGTCAGGACTGGCTTGGAGAAACGTGGAGGAACAAACTCCAGTGAAGACGGTGGATGTACAAGCGAAGTCATGGTGGTTTCTTCGTAAGTCTGCACGGTACAGCCTTGACTTCTCTCGCCGAGTTTCTCTTTCAGCGTGAAGTGGTTGGGGCACGGTTTGAAGAGCGACGTGCGTCCATTCGTGAGCACACTCGTTCTGAATGTGCTAATGTGGTCTGGTTTGTGTATTCCCTTCAGACAAACGTCACCGACGATGACCCATCCTAGGTCGAGTCTCTGGGCATAGGGAGCGTCGTGAGGTCCATTGCGTTGGTTACGAACCTTGTGGACTCTCAGCATGTCCCTGCCGAGCAGAAGTAAAATCTGTGCCGCGTGATCCAATGGCGGGATGAACTCTGCTATGGGTTTCAGGTGTGGGTGGTGACGTGCAACTTCGGGCGTGGGAATCTCACTCCTGTCGTCCGGTATCTCGTTGCACTCTGTCACCGTAGGAAGGGCTAGCTTCATGGTGCTATCTATGGTTTCCACCATGAGGCCGCTCGCTCTTCTTCCCGCTGTCTCCATCAATCCTGAGCATGTTCTGAGCGTGTATGGAAAGGAATTCCCACCTACACTTAGCTGATCAAAGAACTCTGACCTTGCCAAAGACCTGTTGCTCTGGTCGTCCATTATGGCGTACATCCTTACTGCCCTTTCAGGATGTCCTTTGGGATAGACTCGGACGAGGCATATCTTTGAGCAAGATCTTCCTTTGAAGCCTTCTCCACAGACTTCTGTGCATTTGGTTGTGATTGACGAAGTGAGTGCGGTGGTCTCGCCTTGCTCCCCGCCGTGCTCTGCTTCGGGATCGGAAGCCTTAGTGCTACTGGGTTTCGAGTAAAATGTGTGCAGAGCAGTTGCGTGTTTGTCGCTGCCACATTCCTCGCACTTGATATCTGCCTTGCAATTCCTTGCAAGGTGGTTTGTAGAAGCACAGCATTTGAAGCACACTCCAAATTCTTTCAACATGTTCTTCCGCTCTTCCAATGGCTTCCTCCTGAACTCACGGCATTTCTGGAGGGAGTGAGGTTTATCATGCAATGGGCATTGCTTCTCTGGATCCTCTATCTTTTTCTTTGTGGTGGTTGCCTGGACAGAGTTTGCGAATGTCGTAGGAGAGACCTCAGTCTTGTGTACGGAAATTGGCACTCTCGCTGTTCCTCGTTTCGCCGTTGTCCTTTCCATTTTTGGGAGATCTGGACTGGAAATCCCCGTGGTGCCAAACATGAAACTCGGGTCATTTCTAGTCTTAGCCAGGTTGCGGATAAACTTTGAGAAAAAAGAGAATGGGGGGAATGCAACCTGATGCTCTGACTTGTATCTTGAACCCGCTGTTCTCCATTTTTCCTGCACGTCAAATGGCAATTTCTCTACGATGGGGTTCACGCCATGGTAGGTATTCAAGAAAATGAGACCTGGTAAGTAGGGATCAGCCTGGGCTGATTCAAGCTCCATCAAAAGATCTCCAAGCTCCCGTAACCTTTTATTGTCTCGACCAGAGATTTTTGGAAAGTTCTGCAACTTCTTGAAGAGAGCCTTCTCAATGGTTTCTGGGCTTCCATAGCACTCCTCGAGCCTCCCAAACCGCATGCAGGCTTGAGGCGGGGTCGTCAATGTTTGCTGACCGGATCTTCTTTGCGTACTCTGCAGACTCATTTCCTAACCATTTCACCAACAGGTCGAGTTCTTCACTTGCAGAGATGTCTGCATTTCGGATTGCATTCCTGAAGGTAGATCTCCAGGCTCGATAGTTCTCAGAGTGGTCATCAAACTTAACGAGTCCTGTGTTGATTAGTTCGCGGTGAGCCAGGTACCTAGCAAAGTCTCCTAGTCCTGCTGATCCAGGGTGTGTCCATACTGGCGCTTGTGAGGCGGCATTATTGGCTGTATTGCCGAGCATGCCGTCATTTGCGATGGCGTTGGACTGTGGGCCCAAAGGGTTTCGATCACGTTGGTTGTATCCCCTTATGTGACTGTCTGGAATGTGGGTCTGACTTGGTGCATCCACGTCTGACCCCACGTGCGCGACGCTGAGTTGGCGACTAACTGCCAGGGCAGGATATGCATTTCCAACATTCCTGTAGACAGCATTCATGTTCATTCGGTGTGGAGATGGCGATGCCTGAACGTCCACCCTTTGTTCAGTAACGTTTGGTGGAGGAGCATTGATGCATTGTTCAGACCAGTCCAAAATATTTTTTCTGGTGAGTTGATCACGGTCCTTGACAGGTATCTGAGTGCCAAACTCACTCCAATTCTCTTCCTTATCCAGGTTGGCTGCTGCCTCGAGCACCTCTGCCTGGGCCATTGCAGCAGCTGCTTCCCTTTTGAGTTGTAGGGTGCTTAACTTAGCATCTAGCTCAATTTTCTTCCATGTGGCAGTAGCCTCTAATATACTCTCTTGCTCTCGTGCGGCAGCAGTTGCTATGCTTGCTTCTTCTTGTATACGAGCCCTTTCAATTAGCATGGCTTCCTCTTCGGCCATGTAGGCAATACGGGCGTTTGCTGCTTCTGCTGCGGCGCGTGCCTGAGCTGCTGCCATACCAGTAGATGATATATGTGAGTGTGCTGAGGCTTTAGATCTTGTGGTGGACCTGGATGAGACAGAGTGCTGAGATCGTGTCTCTCTTAAGCCCTCCACACGGTCCATTGCATCTTGTATCACTGCCTGCACATTATCATCGAGCAGTTCGAGGAAGTGCTCTTGTCTGCGCACTCCCTCAATGCCCTCATCTGTTTTCACCTTCATCAGGAGGGAGATGTATCTATTTGCCAGGAGCTTGTAGCTTGAGCTGCTCACATTCACTCGCTGGATGGCCCGCTGAATTGAGGCCACTGTGTCTGAGGCATTTGAAGCTTCAGATAAATCTGCTTCAACCCGGTTCCATGCCCGTTGTATCCTGGCATCCAGGTCCTGTTTCTCAGCCTCATAGCTTTCCAAGGCCCGTTGCGTCAACCTGACCTCCCTCTGGGGCCTTGAACTCCCTTGGTCCTCTTGAGGCAGGATGGGAGGTCCTGGATTGCTTAAATCATCTTCTTCAGCATCTCTCCCTGCTGAACTGTGGCTGTCCATGCTGTGATGCTTGCAACACGATTTTAATGTAGACTCGTTGCAGAGTTCCTTGCTTGCTGCAGGCTGACTGCTTGAGAGCTGGTTGCTTGCTGCAGGCTGACTGCTTGAGAGCTGGTTGCTTGCTGCAGGCTGACTGCTTGAGAGCTGGTTGCTTGCTGCAGGCTGACTGCTTGAGAGCTGGTTGCTTGCTGCAGGCTGACTGCTTGAGAGCTCTTTTCTTGCTGCAGGCTGACTGCTTGAGAGCTGGCTGCAGGGCTGGTTGGAAGCTTCAAGAAGACTATCTTTTTACTTGGCTGCAGAGAGCTGGCTGCAGCACTGGTTGGGAGCTTCAGGAAGAATATCTTTTTACTATCTCGGCCTCGCTGTGCGCTGCGTTGCACCGCTAGTCGAGTAGACAACCATGTGTTCAATAAACCCTCGAAGCCAGGATGACCGTCCAACTCCGATCGTCATTTATTGATTGTAACAGGTAAAACTGGTGAGAAAACACAGATACAGCATCTGTTATAATTCGGAAACACCCACACAATGAACACCACAGCATCAGAACATTGTCTCAGATAACAATAGATCCTGGAAGGACCAGGCCCCCACGTTACCCCTGAACAACTAGACAAAGGCACAAGCTGGTGCGTTGCATACAGACACAGTGTATTCATCCCACTGCACCCCAAATGTACAGCATTACACTTAACACTAAACTGTGGATGAGATACTTCGTCATCTTTACTCTCAGGATCGCAACATAGGCACAAGTCTGACTCGACCTACTAAATCACAAGTAACATCCACAATAAGGAAAGTCACAGGCTTCGTTACAAACTAGGCCTCGTATTTACTACAACAACTTAACGGCACCATAAAGGCATTTACATTGCTATAACGGTCATTCCAACATTACAACAGCATTTCCAATATTATAGGAATATAAACAACTTACAGATAATGCTTCTTAAGCTCCCACAATGGACAAGTGCGGCTGTGGTCTCACTGAGATGCGATGCGTGCCGCCATCTTAACTTATCTGTGTAATGGCTGACGCCCGCGTGGTACAGTGGAAATCTGACATCGTCACTTCCTGGTCACGTGACCAACATTAGCATCAAAAAACAGGAACTTCCTGTGACCGTACGCTCCATAACTGCCGTGAGGCAAGACAAGGAGTTTAATAGGAGGTTATTTATCCAATGCTGTAAGGTTGGGGTACAATCGGCAAGGTTGAGTGGAGCATGATGGGAAGTTAGAGTGAAATGTCATCAAACATCTTGATAAGTGTAGTCTCGCGAGATGGGCTGAGTGGCAGGTAGACTGCAGGGGGCAAAAACTGGGGGATGAAGTGATGGGATCTTTGATTCTGACAAGTTCGAGGCATTCATGAAGTTTGGAAGTGGTTGATACGTTGATAATGGGGTGGTAGTTTGCAGGGACTTCAGGGTTGGAGCTGGGTTTCTTTAGTTGAGGTGTCACTTGGCATAGTTAAAGTGACAGAGGAAAAATACCGGACTGAAAGGAGGCACGAGTAAGATGAGAAACCATTATTGCAACACACCGGTGTGCTGAAGCAGCAATACATTGGCACGTTTGTTCACGTGGCTACGTCATGAATTGACAGTGTTGGGTGCATTAGGGTTAACGACAAATTTTACTTCAGCTATCTCAAGTTACATGCCCATCTCACTTCTATCGAGGATATACACATTTATGGAGCGCATGGTGCTCACACGCATCGCGCCCACAGTTAAGCCACACTTGCCTGTCGAACAAGCCGGCTTTTGACCTGCCAGAAACTGCTGTGAGCAGGTCCTTTCCCTTACCAGCTACATCAAAGCTGGATTCCAGCGAAAAAAAAAAACGGTACCGCCATGATAGACCTCTCATCCGCCTATGACACTGTCTGGAGACATGAGCTCCTACTCAAGGCAGTGTGCATCATCAAGTGCCATTCAACACTGAATCTGCTAAACCCGATGCTCAGCAACTGAAACTTCTAGGAACACCTTTCCAGTAACACAAACCATACAAAAAATGGCAACGACAACTTACCTCAAGAATCGGTACTCCGATCTTGTTTAACATTTTCACCAGCGACTTACCAAAGACATCATCCCGCAAATTTGTCTATGCGGAACGACATAGAAATGGCTACTCAGGAAACAAACCTGAAGTCTATTAGTGACAGACTGACAGAAGACTTGTCTGTATTAGAAGACCACTTCCGAAGGTCGAGATTACGGCTGAATCCATCCAAAACGACTGTCTCAATCCACAATCTCAATAATTGTAATATAAATGCTGTCAAAAATAATATAATATTTTGCGACATAGAATTGTAATGTATTACTTACTGTTAGTAGCTCAGCTTATTGGTGAGTATATTTAGTATACTGATGATACTATGTAACTTATACTTTAGTTGTTTACGTGGTGGTTTAATTACTGCAGCTACATACTATTAACATTCCTTCCCTTTATTAATGTTACCCCTATCCCCTCCCTTTGATGTTAATCCTGCATAATGCACGGGCATAATGACTTTAAACCCCCCGCCAAACCTCTACGCATTTCACAAGTAGTACTAATCGCATATCTGCATTTCCCATAAATATGCTAAATTCCTCTTGATATGCAAATTCTTTTGTCAAGGCGCTCTTCGCCCCTCCATCCCAGCTTAAATAGTCGCCCCAAGCCTGGAGTGTGTTATTCAGACTCTGTCTTCTCGACAGACCTGTTCTCCACCTGAGGACGGCTGCTTACGATGTGGCCGAAACGTAGTGAGAATTATTTTATAAAGTTTTATTTTTATTATTTTATTATTTCCATTCTACGTGACTTTACCGAAAGAACCAAGAAGATGAATCCCTGCAGTCACGAAAGCTTTAAATAGAAATCGACCACCATATCGCAAACAAATGAATCCTACTCCCACTCTCCGGTGGACTGAGCAGTCGCGCTACTCCCGAAGCTATCGCATGGCTCACAGACTTAAACGTGGACTGTGAATTAAACATACTTCCCATATGCTAGAAGAAGATCCAAAAATCAAGTATGGTACATATTTGTGTTTGATTGGAGACTGATGCATTAGAGAGCAATCTCAAACCATTTAACAATTGTTGTTTTGCTGGTAGTTACAACCATAATTGCCACAATTATGGCAACTGCTGATGATGCTGAAGAAGGATCTGACCCAAACATCAATTATGAATCACATTTAGTCATGAAAACCTACGAGTTAAATTTACAATGAAGGCTTCCTTAATGGGCTACCTTGTTTGCTAATTTAAGTTACATGGCTTCATTGCTTTGTCATTATTCTGCCTTGCCATGGATTGAGGGATTTTTGTATGCAATTCTATTTAGTACGTCCTCCAAAGGGTGCTGGGTGAAATAATGCATTGCAAAATTGAGTGAGGTAGTGGCAGATTTGGCAGGCTTTCATTGAATTGGCCATGGCTGCTGATAAACGATTTAAACTAAACAGTATTTGATATTTTACCAGGTCAGGCCCACTGAGCTGTATAGCTCTTTTTCAGAAGTGACCTGGCCACAAATGATAGCTCAACCAAGTTGCCTATCATGTGAAAATTTATAGCAGCTAAATACTTTAAATGCATATTTCTAAATGTGTAGGGAAAAACCGGAGGACCCAGAGCAAAATCCACATGACCACGGGGAGAACATACAACTTCCAAATATACAGCCATCAGAGTAGGGATTGACCCAACGACCTCCTGCATACCAGGCAAGGTAGTTAACATCTTGCCACCGTGACAGCTCCTCCAGTGTGGTAGTGTAAAGTGTGAAGCGTCTTACTTTGTACCGGTCTCCCTGCACCGTGGTGACCTGCACGCCCTCGTCCGTCTGGACGATACTGGCCACTACGTGCTTCAGCTTCAGGATGTCCCTGCTCACGCGATCTGCCAAACGCTCGCTCACGGTCTGCGCACCCAGCACAAACTTCCTCTCCTGTGCGCAGACAGTCATAACATCCGCGTGTCATTCGTCATCGCATATGTCATAGGGTGGCAGGGTAGTTCAGTCGGAATCTCATGCCAGCAAGGAGAACATGGGCTCGATTTCTCACTCTGTGGAGTTTGAATATTCAACCCCTGTTCTGCATTTCCTCTGTGTTGCCCGATTGGTATTGGCCAAACATAACAATGTAGAAACATTTTCTACAAAATACTCGTTTGGGATTACACGTAGCAGTATCACCCCCAACTGTGAAAACTTGGCAGGACCACCCTGAAAAAGAGCCTTGAGACTCGGTGATGATTTCCTGGGTAAGCTAGCGTAATATGTGGAAGAATAAATTTTCTGCAAAGAACAAGAGACAGTGATTCCATTAAAGCACTTGCGATGAGGTTAGATGGTATAAACGGCTTTGACAATAATTACGTCTTGATCTTTGATTGATTGATCTTGATAGCTGCAGGTAATATGCAGCGATTGAAAAAAATGTCTAAAGGTATAATCGTACATTTCTTTTCATTGTCAAATTCAGCTTTCCAAAAACATCCTGCTCTTGTTACCCTTTTTTCATAAATTTGATTCCAAACTGCTTTCAGGAATTTCTCTCGACTCACTTATTTAGTGATATTGTCCAGTTATGTCCATGAAACAATAATTTTATTTCGTTGAGTGACATTGTTGTACGTGAATTTTATTTTGCTCCGATTTACCCTGAATTTGCTGCCTTCTTTATTAAACATGTAGTTGGTCAATAATTACAGTAGAGTCGCCTTTTGAGGCAACACGTATTTTTATTAACAAATAATCCCTAACACAAAGGGGTAACGGCCCCTTACACCCGATACGCCTCTCACTGGCTATTCTAACCCTTCTTGAGTGAAGCTTGGTCTTCAATGGTGTATAAGCTGGAGCCGACCCTTACCAAGGGTACGGCTCTGCACGTGGGCACTTCTCTTCAGTCTTCACTGGTATAGCTTAGAGCCGACCCTTGCCAGGGGTACGGCTCTGTCCATTGGGCTCTTCTCTTCAGGAGGCTCTTGATCTTCAGGTGAACGACGACTCCTTGACCGTTCAGAGGTCCGGCATTTATACAAGTCTGTGGCTTGCTCCGCCCCAGCCACGCCTTCCTTCCAGAACCTTCCACCAGGTCCTGGGAGGGTGACGTCATCCCCCCCCCCTCCCGGGGTCTGGGGTCTGCATCTCAGGATCCTTATCCCATAGGGGTTACCGTTGGCCCCTTGGGCCATAGTCCCTTGACACTGGGCTCAGTCACACTACCGCCCCCTATTGGCACGTGTGGGATACTACCGGCTGACAGCATGCGGAGTGCATAATAATACCTCTGTAATAAAGGACTCTTAGGCGATGTTGGTCTCCGTCTGTCCTTTATTGAGTTCTTGTCTCGCACCCCGCAATGTCCCCGGTCGGACCCGCACCTCTTCCGTCGCGTGCCCTCCACACGCCGTTCGAGTCCTCCGCTCTCTCTCTGCAGCCACATCGCTGCCTGTGTGCCCCGCACACTCTGCAGCCACCCCGCTGCTCCGTGTAACTCCGCACACTCTGCAGCCACTCCGCTGCTCTGTGTGCCCCGCACACTCTGCAGCCACTCTCCTGCTCCGTGTGCTCCCGCACACTCTGCAGCCACTCCGCTGCTCCACGTACACCGCTGGACGACGGTGCCGTGACTCCGACCACGTGGCAATTCGTGCCACCCCTCGCCAGCACCCCGCGTGGCTTCTTCTATCTTTACTCTCTCTCGACTCCCGATCCCCTTCCGATTCTCACCCTATATCCTTCTCCTCACGTGACCCTGACTCCTCCTCCTCCTCCTCACGTGACCCTGACTCCGCCCCCACTTACCCCGACGACCAGGCTCCACCTCCCCTAATACTCCGGCCCGCGTGAGTGGTGCGGAGGCAGCGCCCACCCTGTCCTTGCTCGCATTACATGACCCCCCCCCCTAATGAAAAACCCAGCCGTCCCCGGCTGCAACAGAACAAAATAATGCGAGCAACAATACAGCAATCAGCATCACAAGACAAACGGAGATTATAACAATAACAACAACAATAACAATTAACGAAAGGAAAGGGACTTGGAATGCGTGCGGGTCGCCGGCCTGTCCCGAACGGGGGGCGGCCCCCGCACAGACCGCGACCGCGACAGGGTTTTAGGAGCGGCGGGATCGGAACCACCCACCGCTGTTGGAGGCCTGTCAATTCTAAAGTCCCGTTCCCCAGAGAGACCCGTCGCCGGGGTCTCCTGCAAATGCGTCCGTGGCGGGGTTGTAAGGGCAGCGGGGTCAAGTGTCCCCGTCGCCGTGGTAGGCCCACCCGGAGCAGGAATCACTGTATCCGTCTGTGTCGCGACCGGTCTGTCTGTAGAAGGCACGACAGGCGCGCTTGCAGGTTGAACAGGCAAAGTCAGTGGCGCGTCGGATGCAACAGACACCGGCAAGGCAACATTAGGAGATGACGCATCCGTCCGTGGGGCCACGTAGGGTTTCAATCGAGACGTATGGACGTACCAGCGCCGCGATCCGAAACGAACACGTGCGGACTGCGGACTAGGAACCTCAATGAGCACAACCGGCCCCTGCCATGGTTTGTGCAACTTAGCGGAGGTCCCCACCCGCACCTGCGGGCAGTGCAGCCAGGCCATGCCCCCCCCTCGCCAGGGGGATTCCCCATCCGAGCGCCGAGCGCAACGTTCGTTCCCGGCCTGGGTGTTGGCCGTAGCCAGTCGGGCCCCCTTCCGTGCCTCTGCCACGCGACGAACAGCATCCTGAATGTACTCCAGGAGAGGCTTAACAGGACCCCTCGCCCCCGTACCCAGCTGCACGTCCACCGGCGGCACATTCTCGCGGCCGTACATTACAAAAAAGGGTGAGTACCCCGTCGATGCATGAGGCGTCATCCTGTATGCAGAGAGCACCCCAGGAATATGAAAATCCCAATCAGCCTGCTTTTCGCTAACCGTGTGACAGAGCATGGCCGACAGAGTCCGATTAAACCGTTCCACCATCCCATCCGTTTGCGGGTGGTAGGGAGACGTCCGAACCTTCTTGGTCCCCAGTGCAGCACACACCTCAGCCAATAATTTAGAAGAAAAATTTCGCCCTTGGTCTGTGAGCAACCTTTCCGGCGCCCCTTTGTCCATTACGTATCCGAACACGAACGCGTCCGTGATAGACGCCGCCGACTGGTCGGGTAAGGGCCAAGCCATCGCCCAGCGGGAAAGATATTCCACCCCGACCAGCAAAAATGTATTCCCCCGAGTGGACGGCGGGAAGGGCCACAAAATATCCAACGCCACCAACTCGTTAATCCGAGACACCTGTATGGACTGCACTGGCGGCACATATGGGTGTTTAGGCGGCTTCCGCCGGGCACAGTTGGGACACGCCCGAATGTGCCCGACGACATCAGTCGTCATGCCGTGCCAGAAGTAGTCCCCCGCTGCAACGTCAACAAGGTTTTCTGCACCCCGAGATGCAACAACGTCTCGGAGTGCAGAGTCCGAACCAACTCGTACCGTAATGACGACGGCACCACCAGACGCCAGCGATCGTGCAACCCTTCCCTCCACATTAGCAACCCATCCCGAAGAGCAGCTCCCGGTGTCCCACCGGACAGCGGTCCCCCTGTCCCCTTCGCAGCCCGACCCCGCAAGGCCCCCAGCGACTCATCGAGCAATTGCTCGCGAATCCATACCAAACGCAGCAGGTTCAAAACCCCATCAGCCGGTCCCGGGCATACGGGAGCCTCGGGCACTTCGACAGCGGACACAACAGGCCGAGGGGGTTGCGGAATCTGCGTACACCTATTCGTGCCCGAAGCGCAAGCGCAAGGGGACCCCTGCGGCAATCTGGAGAGTGCATTCGCGTGACGTGACCCCTTCCGATACTGAATTTCTAACGAAAATTCCTGCAGGGTTTCCAACCATCGAGCCAATTGGCCAGACGGTTGGTCAACTCTCAGGGCATGGTCCGTGCGCACAATAAACGTACGGCCGTACAAATACGGCCGATATTGGCGAAGAAAATGTACAATAGCCAAAAGTTCGCGGCGAGTAACGCAGTAACGTGTCTCCACTGTAGACAACACGCGGCTACCGTAAGCTACCATCCGTTCGACGCTGTCCCTAGACTGGGACAGAACAGCCCCAATCCCGGTGTCACTAGCGTCAGTATCCAGAATAAAAGGTCGAGTGAAATCTGGATAGTCCAATGTCAGTGCCAACACCAAACGATCGCGCAGGCCTTGAAACGCTGCCTCTTCTGTCGGTCCCCAGCTGAATCTGCGGCCTTTAGCTGTAAGGTGGTGCAACGGCCTAGCGATCGTGGCAAAGTTGGGAACGAACCTGCGGTAATATGAAGCGAACCCAACGAACCGACGCATGTCCCCCACTGAGGCCGGAGTCGGCCAGTTACGGATGCACGCCGTCTTCTCCGGGTCCGTGGCGACCCCTTCCGAACTGACAATGTGGCCCAAATAGCGCACGGATCGTTGCAACAGGTGACACTTTTTTGGCTTAAATTTCAAATTGGCGGAACGCATTCTGGCAAACACCACGTCCAACCTCCGCAGATGTTCCTCAAACGTGCGGCTGAAGACGATAACATCGTCTAAGTATATCAAGCACGTCTCCCACTGCAGAAACGTTAATACGAGCTCCATCAACCGCTGGAATGTCGCGGGGGCGGCGTTCAAGCCCATGGGAAGACAATTAAACTAAAACAATCCCTGCGGCGTTCGGAAAGCCGTCTTTTCCCTCGAGGATTCGTCCAGGGGAAGTTGCCAGAATCCCAATGAGAGATCAAGAGTAGGAAAAAAATTCGCCCCAGACAAGGCATCGAGGGAATCATCCATACGCGGCAGGGGGTATGCGTCCGCAACCAACACCTTATTTAATTTGCGAAAATCAACACAAAACCGCAACTTCCCATCCTTTTTTTTCACAAGGACCACCGGCGCGCTCCACGGACTGTTGGACGGGGAAATCATGTCAGCGGCCAGCATCTTCTCGACTGCGCCACGAATGTGATCCCGCTCCGGCGGACTCAACCGATGCGGGTTCATCCGAATCGGAGCGGCATCACCCGTATCAATGTGGTGGGAAAGCAAGGAGGTGCGACCCAAATCGAAATCGTCCGCACTAAAGACGTCGGAATACCTCCCCAACAGCGCGCGAAGCGCGGACCGCTGGTCCCCAGTCAAAGACGCATTTTCCCGGCACAACTCAGCAATCCATCGATCGTCCTGTGACGTGGAGGCCGATACCCCCCCTACAAGTCCCCGGCGGCCCTGATCGTCATGGCTCGTGAAAGCAGTCGTAGTGTGAGCCAAAACCGTTCCGGCCGGTACAACAACATTATCCGTGCTTCCATTCAACACTTGTAAAAACGGAGGTTGACCCGGTCGGACAATCGTCTGTGCCCCGACCAGCGTCAAGCCACCCGTTATAGCAGCGGATGGTGATAACAAAACACCCGCCGCACCCTCGATTCCAGGCACCGGTTTGCGATACCGCAGCAGAATAAGCATCTGCGAGCCAGGCGGAATATCCACCGATACCTCGGACAGCGCCTGCACCTGACGGTCAGGAGCTGACTGGCCCCAGGGTGACGGCAGGAATGAAATTTGCCGACCCCCCTGCAATTTGATACAATTGTGATCCACCCTTATTTGAATGGGCATCTTGGCCAAGAAATCGGTCCCCAACAAACAGGGCACCGCGAGGGACCTGGAAATCAACACGGTCCCTGAAGCCGAAACACCCCCAACCGATATACTGGCGTCCACCTGACCCACAATACCCATACTACCCCCGTTCACCGCTATGCAAGAGTCGTAAACCGGCCGCACCCGCCCCAGCGGAATGGACAAGAGATGGAATATCACGTCGGAGATAATAGTCGCGGATGCACCTGAGTCCACCAAAATGCGTACGTCGAGCCCTTGGATAGAACCCGGCACGGTCGACGACTCAGTTGCGGCCGCAACCACCTGTCGCGCCAATTTCCGCCACTGCATCAGAGAGCGACGCGGATCACTAAGCGCCCCCCCGTTAGTAATGGCACCCGGCCCGCATGGCGATGGTGATGCATGAGATGACAGGCCTTGCCGGGTGTCTGATGCGTACCGACTTGCCTGTCATGGGTGGTCCTGCCGCGTCGCGTCCGTGACCGAGGCCTCCTGCTGGGGCGGGGGCCGAATGCGAGCCTAACATTCTCTGGCGAAGTGGCCCTTACGGCCACAGCGGAAACACGCCAAGTCGGCTCGCCGTGCAGCACCCCCTCTGTCTTGGCGCTCCCGCACCGGCGGCCCGGAGCGCAACCCCGCTCCCCCTCGAGCAGGCTACTAGGTCGATGCCGCCGTCAGCTCCTCAGGACCCTTCTCGTCATGAACGTAGATGGCCTTCTTCGGGTCCCACCCTGTTGCACCGCCCTCGACGGTGGGGCTCCCCATCCAAGCCGTCACCTGTTTCCAACGGCGAAGGTTGAATTGGGCATCCAGGCACTTAGCCGCCATTCGGGACGTTAACTTATCGTGGCCGCACACCGGCATGGGGATGCCCAAATCCCTGGATAATTCCAACATTTTACCCAGTATCAGGGGTTCCAACAAGTCAGGCTCCGTCTCCGGATACGCGGCCATAGCTAGTTCCATCACAGTGCCCCGGAATGCCACTGGCGATTCTTCAGGTGCCCGTTGCTGCTGCACAAACCTGCGATGTGCATAGTCCGGACGCTCATACGCCTCCGCCATTTCTTCAAACACCCCCTGTAGCGTCGTCTTCTTTGCGACCTTGATGGAACGGAAAAACCTGACGGACTCATCATCAAGAAGCGTTGGCAAGACCTCCAGGGCTTCAGCATCCGTCCATTTTCCTGATCGTACCGCCGCTTAAAAACGGCAGGCGAACGCGCTCTAATCTCCGCCAATGGAGAACTCTTTAACAGTCGTTAGACGATGGCTGCGGGTCCCCATGCCGCCGTCATCCGCCGATGGTGATACTTGCGGCAGCGACAAGATGGCGTCACTCTGCAACGTGTTCAAAATGGCGGCTCCCCGTCGTTCGTCCCCGACCACGCCCAAGATGGCGGCTTCCCGCGGTGGAGGCAGCAAAATGGCGGCTTCCGCCATTCCTCCCCGACCACGCCCATGATGGCGGCTTCGTGCCGCGTGTTGGAGAGGGCTGTAAGCGTCGGCAAGGCCCCACTCGGATGCTCCCCGCTTGGCCTCCCCGGACTCGTCGTGGGCGTCACCAGGGCGCATAACTGCGTTAAAACAGCCTTCAGCGACTTAAGTTGGGCCGCCACGTGTCGCCATCCCTCCTCGGCACCCACCAACGCAGACGGTCCTGCTGAGCCGGCAACATCTTGCACTCTCGATGCGTCGCCCCCGCCTTCCATCATTGGTAGCACAACTGCCGGAGAAAGATCGTCGTCGTCTTCAGAAGATGGTGCAGAAGATGGTGCAGGTATATTCTTTCTTCTGAGCTGTTTTGACATGCCGTCTCACTTCTGACTCCAATGTAATAAAGGACTCTTAGGCGATGTTGGTCTCCGTCTGTCCTTTATTGGGTTCTTGTCTCGCACCCCGCGATGTCCCTGGTCGGACCCGCACCTCTTCCGTCGCGTGCCCTCCGCACGCCGTTCGAGTCCTCCTACTCTCTCTCTGCAGCCACACCGCTGCCCGTGTGCCCCGCACACTCTGCAGCCACCCCGCTGCTCCGTGTAACTCCGCACACTCTGCAGCCACTCCGCTGCTCCGTGTGCCCCGCACACTCTGCAGCCACTCTGCTGCTCCGTGTGCTCCCGCACACTCTGCAGCCACTCTGCTGCTCCGTGTGCTCCCGCACACTCTGCAGCCACTCCACTGCTCCACGTACACCGCTGGCCGACGGTGCCGTGACTCCGACCACGTGGCAATTCGTGCCACCCCTCGCCAGCACCCCGCGTGGCTTCTTCTATCTTTACTCTCTCTCGACTCCCGATCCCCTTCCGGTTCTCACCGTATATCCTCCTCCTCACGTGACCCCCACTCACCCCGACGACCAGGCTCCACCTCCCCTAATACTCCAGCCCGCGTGAGTGGTGCGGAGGCCTTGCTCGCATTAAACCTCTACAAATGTATTCCTAAATGTTGTATGTGTAGCCAGTCCAACTGAGTAGCAGACGTTATTCTTTAGAGGCAACACATTTATGATATCAACACGTAATACACAAAGGGGTAACTGCCCCTTTACCAGATACAGCCTAGGGTGGTGACCACCCAGCTAACTACACTATATGGAGGAGTTACAGCTACGAAGGGTCAGACCCTCACTCGGGTCTCGGCCACGTGTTGATACCTTGTAGGACGTAGAGCTTCCAGCTTGTAAGACATGGAGCTTCCAGCTTGTAGAACGAAGCGACCCCGGTCCCTCTCAGGGACCCACCTTATATCCTCCCGAGTCGGGGCTGGCTCCGCCCAGGCCCCGCCCGCCTTCTCGAGCGTTCTAGCTCCCTCTCGATTCCTCTTGAGAGCTCTCCCCGGACACATGATAATCCCCTAGCCCCCCCCACCTGGGGCCCTCTCTGTGCACACTCCGGATCACGTGTCTACGGGGTCAACTCGAGTGCCATGGCCCAGGGCAACCCTGTCCCTGGGCTGACACTCTCCCACTCCCCCTTGTGGGAGCCCGCACTACACACTATGCACGATGCCCTTCACTATCCCAGCGCTCACCAAGCCCCGCTAGGGCTGGTACTACACCCATCTACGGGGTGTACGCGATGACGGTGCATCGCATGCCGTGCTATAGTAAAGCCGGCATCACACAGCAACCCACCCAGTGCTGTCCGCAACGTAGGAACATCGCACGCCACAACCCTCCCAGGCCGGCACCATACAGTGACATCCCTGATGTCACTACATATGTAATGGGTGCATGTGAGCCCTGCAGCCAAACGTTATTAGATTCACCATAAAGTTAATTAATCGACTCTTGAATTTAATCTCCATCGTGACAATTCATGCTGGACAGCTGTGAAACTCATGGGATTCCTCCAGTCTAAATAAATATTCTGATTCTGAAATAATTTAAAGGCCTTGGAGTTAAACACTTTTCATCTCTAAATGTGGGAGGAGGGCGGTGGCTAGGAGGACCTGGGCTCCATTTGAGACGTTGGCGACTCGCTCCACGCCACCGCCGGAGTGGATGTACCACATCACACCAAGCGCTGACAGCTCGTGTGGTTCCGCAGCAAACACGTTCCGCACCAAAATCTCCATCAAGCTCACCGTGGTGCTGGGGAGCATGACAAGCATTGAGAAAACACCACAAAGTCAGTGATTTCCTACTCAAATGAGTACGAGGTGGTCCTCATCCCCTGATTGTAGCCCTGGTGGGGCTGAGTCTCTCCATAGGACAACCACTGTTAACTTGCCCAGTTAACAAAGCTAACAGGTTTTTAACTCGCAACCTTCTGAATCATATCTTTATTTAGACTGTAGAAATCCGATGAGCTATGAAGCTCTTTTTAACAGATGTCCACGAGGGGCAAGTCAGCATGTTACAACAAGAAACAATCAAAACGATAGGAGTGCAAAGTAGAGAAAAGGTAAATAAGTCACAAAAAAGGTATACAAGCACAAATTGCAATTCGCTTGTTCTAGCACTGAGGAACTACCTGGCCAATTATAATTGATAATGAAGTAACTTACTCTTTGGTTCTTTCGGTAAAGTCACGTAGGTATAAAAATAATAGATCACGACGTTTCGATCGCAACACAAGCAATCGTCATCAGGTGGGACAACCACAGCAAGAAAAAAACTGTTTCAAATCAAGAATGAAGTAACAGTTTTACAAACTACCCAAGTGGGGTCACGAAGTGACAGAGTGGCTTAGGGGGCCACAGAGCACTGAGATGGCAACGCCAAGAATCTGGGTTTTAATCCGGGCAACTACCAATGGTTAGATTCTGGTCAAGCCAAGCAAGAGATCCTCTGATAGTGCAGTCCCATTGCCAATGACTGCACAACAAAACCACATTAAATTCATGTTTCCACTTAACATTGGTAAACTCCAGCTCTGAATATAAAAAATATCGGTTGCACAGTCATGTATTGAAAATGCAATGTATCCAGATGCCATGTCGAAGCAACTTTTGATATCTTTAATTTTAATACAATGACTTTATGCATAATACATTATATATACATTTTAAGGGTCATATGCCAATTTAAGACTAATCATCTGACAACATTGGGCCTTAAGGTGTACGATGGTGTATCCAACTTAACACGTATGCTTTCGCGACCAATATCATCCATAATAGAGGTTTTTTTGGTTATATCTAACCCAAAAAACCTCCATTATGGGTGTATCCAACTCTTATCCAGTCCGTCTCTCTGGCCTGTTCTTTATACTATCAGGAAGGACCATTGCCAAACACGTTGCCTGTTATATATTATTTTCCTTTTCAAAGTATTTCCTGTGGGTTCTCCTGAGAGGGACCGGGGTCGCTTTGTTCTACAAGCTGGAAGCTCCACGTCCTACAAGGCATCAACACGTGGCCGGGATCCGAGTGGGGTCCGACCCTTCGTAGCTGTAATGGTGACACAGCGGTAAAACTTGTGGCTCACAGCAAGAAGGCCCTGGGTTCCATTCCTGATTCGTGCGCCTTTCTGTGTGGAGATTGTATGTTCTCGACCTGTTCTGCAAAGGATTTTCTCTGGGTACTCCAGTTTCTTCCCATTGCTAAAATGCCATACAATGTAAGGAATTTGCCAAATAATCCAATGATGAAAAACTACCTGCAAATAATTTGGGAAGAGACATAACACATCGCCCTGATTGCGAACATCTGGTAGAACCCTTATGAAGAAGAGTCTTGAGACTCAGTGAGGCTTTCATGGGTAATCAAGCATCGGGATATGAAAGCAGACAATTGGGTGTAGTGCCACAGTGCGAGGTGGGGATTGTGTATGTTGTATGGCCATGCCGTGTGTGGTTATGGTGCGCGTGCTGTGGGCACGTGTACCGGGTCCAGGCGAGGCTGCGCAAAAACTCTCGTGCCGTCATCCTGTCGAGGGCGTGGGCACGCGGGTGGGTCCATGGTGCCCTGAGTGGAACCTCGCGAGCCAAGCGGTCGATGGCGCGCATCACACGGTGCAGGTCCAACAGCACCACAGGATTGTATGTCGGGGGGATGGTGCCCGTGAACCTTCGGATTTTACCCTAGTGACAAACAAGACATGGCCGCACCAATAGCACTCTGAAGAAAGCCTCACCGAGTCTCAAGACTTTTTTAGGGGGTCCTGCTCAGCATTTGCAGTCAGAGGTGATGACCGCTATGTGTTTTCCAATTAAGTAATTTATGGTGCAATTTTACAAGGTTGGAAAATATGGACCATGATGTTGGCACAGAATATCCTACTATTCCTCGAATTATGCCACAGGATCTATAATGTCCAATGTTACACTAAGTTTATGTGTATGTTCAACTTATTTTGCACTAACTAGCTGGCAGGTGTAAATGCTGTTTCCACAAGTTACAAATTTATTTATTATTTTCCTTTTCAAAAAGGTGGGAACTCAAAGAGACCAGGATACTCTCATATTTAAAAATGACCTGCATCACTAAAATGACAACAGCAATAACATCAAATAAAGTAAATATAAATTCTAGGTAAAAACAACCATATAATAGAAGAAATCTAAAATATTGCATAAATAAAATCAATATTAAATAAAATAAGATGCATTTCCTTTCATGAAAGTTGGCTCGAGAAAAAATATTTTCAAAACTGTTCATTGGAAAAAGTAAAAATATATAGCAGAAACATTAAAATGGATTTAGGATGATTATTGCACGAATATTTAAACAGACATGGACATTTGTCAAATACTAAGTCAATGCAGAATCTGAAAACATCAGGCCAGAGATCAGATACCCACATGCAGATGTGCCAGGCTGTTGTTGGAGTCATCAACATGGTAGGTAGCAACACCAAGTTCTTCAGCCAGGCCCAGTATGCGGTCTTGGGTAGGTCCCACATAGGCGCCCCCCAGGTCTGTCACGCCAAGATTCTCATCCTGAATTGTCCAGGACAGTTAGGCAGGGAGGTCGCCATCACGCAATATACACACAATACCAGACACCATGTTCAGCATTACAGACTGGAGTGTAATGTGCTATTAGCAAGCACCAACGAAGGCCAACAGTGCACGAGGGGTTGTGGAGTCAGCGCACAGTCCATTATCCTTCCAGGGTCCACATAGCAAGTGCAACCTTGTGGAACATACATTTTGGTTTTCCAATCACTAAACTGGTCCCTGCCATGGCAATGTTGAATTTACACGGTGCTCAGCTGCCAACAAATTTTCACCACACCATAGTTATCTTAGAAGAGGGAAAATATATATATATCTTTTTTCACATTTAGCTTTTGGCTTTGACATTAGCATTCAAGGCAGATCTGAATTGTAAAATTGTTAGAAAGTGGGAGATAATGTGCTTTAGCATTGCCATATTTACAATGTAAAAGCCATGGCAAGTTTGCTTTGCTAATTGCACACACTTCATTATGCCTTCTGTGTTGAGCTTTTGGAATATCAGAACACCAGGACACAAGGTGTCTGTGTTTGTGGCCAAAAGTGTGCTTTCCTGCAACATCGTAGGTTACAGCCACTGCCTCGTCTGAGTCCTCCATCCTCATTACCTGCACAGGATTTAGCACAAAGATGTACGCCATGTTTTACTTCGCATAACTTAATTAGCACGTGAACAGTGCTATTTTTAAATAGTTATTTATTTTATTATCTTGGTAGCCTTTATAGCTCACCCTGAATTCTGTCTTAATCAAGTCCTGCTTTGTGAGGTTTACTGTAATATTAATCATCTTCTGGACAATGGAAATAAATATCATATGCCATTATTCTAGATTTGAAGCTTTCGTGACTGCAAGGATTCATATTCTTAGGTTTTTCGGTAAAGACACGTAGGTAAAAAATAAAAATTAATAAAAGTAAAATAAAATAAAAATCACGACGTTTCGGAGGCAACACAAGCTTCCGTCTTTCAGGTGGAACCGTCACAGCCCGACAGCTGTATCAAGTAAATGAGAGATTACAGGAGATACCACTCCATATATATAATGGTTGAGGGGGGGGCAGGAATGGCCCACTTTTTATTATTATGGTAAGGTGCGGCTTGAGACTATGAATAGACTGCATAACAAAAGACTGAGGCTTTATTATGGAGAGGTTCGGTTTGTGACTACGCCTAGCCTACATAACAAAAGTGTGAAAAAAGAAAGCTAAACCTGGTAGAAAGCTAAACATGGTAAAACAAAACTGTGGGAAGGGGTCCCAAGCAAAAAGGGGAGTGCTAGAAGGGCGAGAGAGGAGGGTAAGTAGACAGTGTAAGACGTCTGCTAGTGGGGGAGCCAGGTAGGAGGAGAAGAGCCAGGTAAAAGGGAGGAGCCCGGGCTAAGCGGATAAAAGGGGAACCTGGACGGAAGGGGAGGGGTCAGAGACAAAGGAGAGTCAGAGAGAGAGAGAGGAGCCAAGTAGCAGATAGAAAGGCTCCTGGGCCGGAGAGACAAAGGAGGCTACGGGTGGAAGTGTACGGGGTAGCCTGGACGAAGGTCGAGGGAGTCGGGAGAAAGGGCTAAGAAACAGGAAGTAGTGAGTACCCGCGACGGAACGAAGAGTGCGGATGTTGGCGTGAATAAACGGCAAGCACCCTGAATATTAAACCCTGGTCTCCGTCTGAGTCTACAATCCCACAGGGCATCACGAAGCACGACTCTACACATGCAGAAGGTAACAAAATACAAAAGGAGGGAAGCCTGGTGGTCAACACTCCCAGCACTAAACAGGCTGAGTGCTGCTTTGCTTCTGAGATTTCATAATCTTAATCATTATTTAGAGTGGAGGAATGAAGCTCTCTTTCACCGATGTCCAGAAGAGGGGGTCAGAAAGTTACAACAAACAATATAAAACAATAAGATTGGAGTGTGTTATACACTGGAGGCAATACTTTTTAGAAACAGAACCCTAACAACTCACGTTCTATAGCTAGGTGTCTTTCTGTTTGCTATGTACGTGCGCGTTAGTGTAGCGAATGGGCCAGTCAGCACACACACTGTCTGACCCACGATATCAGGCTACATTCAACCGACGAACGAGGAATGACGAGCGAAGACGAAAAGACGCAGGACTCCAGGCTGATCCCCATGTAATGTGAGGATATATCCGGCTCAATGACGTATCACAACTCGTCATGATGATTGGCTCCGCCGGTCCTGGTCTATAGCCAATGGGGGGAAGCCTAGGGGCGTGGCCCTGACGTAATGGAAAGGTGACAGCTGTAAGTAGAGGATTGGTTCTGCTGGCTTTGGCCACAGCCAATGGGGAGATGAGTCAGGGGCGTGGTCCCGGGAGCTTACGAGGGAGCCTGGAATATTCCATGGAGGCTAATCAGGATTGGGGGAAACGTACCACGTGACCCGGTTATTAAATAGGGGTGGAGACGAACGACACGTGGTCAGAACGGGAACGAATAGAGGAAGGGGGCCACGCGGGAGCGGGGCTCCGGGTTGCCACGTGGCAGTATGTCTTTCTCTATCTATCCCTCTCACGCTGCCTGCCAGCAGTGTGAAGGAAAGCTGTAATACAAGTTGAATAAAAGACGGATTCCAGAAGTCGCCTCAACGACCTTTATTACACCCACAACAGTCCCCGATCCCTGTCAGGGCTCCCCCTTTATTTCTCTGGGCGTGGGCTTGCCCTGCCCTCTGCCACGGTCCCTGCTATATCAAGTAAAGAACCCCCTGCTCCCAGTCACGTGTCCCTCCATTACCCGGTGCTCAGCAGCACATGTGAAATAGTGGCTGGCGCTAACCATAGAGTGACAACATTTCATATCACTACAAGAGTACAAAAAAGATAAGCAAGTCACAATAAATAAGTAAAGTATGTAAGTGCAAATTGCATAAGTACATAAATTCCTGCCAATTTGTCAACACCAAATTCAAGCTTGGCAAGGCAGCAAAACATGAACAAAAACAGGCCCAGATCACACCAAGACAATGCACAGTCCCTTAATAAAATTGTACATTATAATTTAACTATTGATACTATATAGGTAAGGATCAAAGTTACAAATCGAGATTGAGCACAATCTGGGTGATTTGTTCATTGGTAAAAGTTTGTGAGGAGCGCCAATACCTCGACGGTGTAAGTGCGTCCTCCAACACGATCCCTTGCTTCCAGGAGAAGTACCGATAAGCCATGCGCCACGAGAAGCCGAGCTGCACTCAAGCCTGGTGCAGACACACACAACAACTTCCATTCGCCACTAAGTTGAGGTAATGTCACCAGGGTGCTTGTGTCATACTAGGTGCACTTTGAGGTGCACCTAGTATGGCGGTACGGGAGGATGTGGACCTGAGCGGACTTGCTGATGACTGGTACCAGCGGTGTCAAGCACGGCCGTTATTGAGGAGGCTCGTAAAGGACGCTACTGGGCAGTTGGAGGCAGTCGCTCTCCTGCAACAATGGAGAGCAGAGAGGCGATGCTCACAACAACGAGCAGAGTGCCGGGCGACGAAAATACAGCAAGTTGGTACAGTGGGGGGTTCAGCTGGTGCCTCTACCGGTCATCTCAGTCAGCCAACCTATGGCACCTGGGTCTGTCCCGAGACCTCCTATCAGCGAGGCTTCCGACACTTCACGTAGCCTCAAAGTGCACCAGGCCTGGCACAGGCGTCATGGTGACGTCACCGTCACTGTCACTTCGTGGCAAATGGCGGGTATCGGTATTGGCACTTTGAGGTGACATAAAGTGTCGAAGGCTCGCTGACAGGAGATCATGGAACAGACTCAGGTGCCATGGGTTGACTGACTGAGATGACTGTGGCGCCCCGTAAATAAAAAAAACATATGCATGCTCAAATTACATAATAAATTCCCAAGCTTGGGAAATGCATTAAAACAGAAGCAACAACAGTCCCATACCACACCAAGACAAACATACAGTCCCTCAATAAAATTGTACATTAAAATTGAACTCTCAATGCATTCTCTTTGGTTCTTTCGGTAAAGTCACGTTGGTATAACAATACAAGCGTCCGTCATCCCACTTGATGATGGACGCTTGTGTTGCGCCCGAAACGTCGTGATTTATTTTATTTTATACCTACGTGACTTTACCGAAAGAACCAAAGAGTATGGATTCCTGTAGTCACGAAACCTTCAAATCTCAATGCATTGGTAAGGATTACATTTACAAATCACATTTGTAAATGTGGCTGTATCCAGCACTAATCTTCTGCTTGCTGTCCCATCCCTACTGAACCTCTGTGAAAAAGAGCTTCATTATCTCATCGGATTCCTGCAGAATAAATAAACACATTCCTGCGGAGGGAGCTGGTAGGAACGTTGGGTTGCTCGGTCAATGGCCAGGGTCAACGGCGGCGTGGTGTATTCCGCAAATATGCCCGACTGTGAGGGCGGGCACAAGCCGGCGTAAGTAGGTTAAACGTTGCGTTTTATAAGGGCACCACGGGGTGACCAGCCCCTCCCCACCCAGCCACACCCCTCCCACCCCCCACCCAGCCCCACCCTCCCCACCCAGCCCCACCCTCCCCACCCCACCCTATTCTCCCCACCCAGCCCCTCTCTCCCCACCCAGCCCCTCCCTGCACGACAGACGGACACAATAATCCCCTGTGGGCTGGTGTAACCAGGAGGTTCTTACCAGTAAAATTATAATTCTGAAGTATGGCTATGTAGAGGATTTTGTTAACTTCAGTCGCAGGTATTTATGTTTGCCTTACATTAAAACACAAAGGCTTACCCTCGCAAACGTAACTTGGGGTCTGGAAACATCCCCCCATCCAGCCAGAAAAGACAAGTCATTTTATACAAATTGCTGAAGGCCTATAATGTTAAACTTTGAACCTCACACAATGGCGTGAACTTTAAACTGACGCAGTGGCGAGTGTTCCCTACTTGGCCACACGAAAAGTTGCAGTAAAGCTTGTGAGCCAGTGAACTTGTAACTGGTGTTTTTGTTACATTTAGTGTGCAGTTGAATGCGCTTTAACTCACGCAAATAATCAGAAATCACTTTTTTCAAAGGATCGATACTAATGTGTCACACATCCAGACCACACAGGAATCATCGAACGCAATTATTAACAAAAAATGAGTATTAAGATCGGTAACCCATAAAAGCCTCATCGAGTCAAGAATACAGTATTTTTCAGGAGGGTCCTGCCAAGTTTTCAGTTTGGGGGAGCTGTTGATACCATGACTGCTGTGTAGCTTTTAAGGCACTTATTGTAGGTCCATGGGTGGCCATAGGGTGCTGGACTATGTCACCCTGACTGTACGTCTCTTCACGTAACAATGTTTTAGTCCATCAGTTCAATATCAACCAGAAGCTTTTGTTCATAGTAGCTGGATAGGCTATGATATGAATGCTGAGCACGGTACATAAGGAGATAACCAAATGGTATGGGGCACAAGAGGATATGTGTAACAGGTGTGAGTTAGCTTTGATAAAAAAAGATCGCTGCAGGAGAAAGTGAACATCGCGAGTGAGACACTGTGGGGAGGGGAAGTGGAGATATGCCGAGAGGTGCCCATACCACTTAGCCCGGCTCCCACCACGAGCACATCACACGAACTCGCCTCCATGGCCATGATGATTGCAGCTCTGGAACCGGGATGGGCACGAAGACACACGGGCACACACGGGCAGTCGGAAGGATACACGGGGAGGAGTCAGCATTCATGTCACAATCCCAGGTCCACCCACCAGAGGCAAAGGTCGCTGATGGTGGGATTGAGACAACCTACAAGAGATTCTAAACTTTTTTTTTACCAGATGAGGCCCACTAAGCTATAGACATTTTTTTTCAAAAGCGACTTGGCCACAAATGATAGCTCAACAAAGTGGCTTATCACGTGGAAATTTATAGCAGCTGCAGCCGGTGTGAGCTTACCTGTGATTAATCACACATATAATTGTGCACTCTGCTATGTGTTGCTGTAAATGCTACGGAGAGCCAGGTGCGTTTTTTCATTATAATTGAAGGCAATTATGGTCCCAGGTCTCCAAGCTTCACATGCACAGCAGGCCATGCCCAGCAGTGTGTAGACTATGCAGAGTACGGGGCACAAACCGAATTCAGATTTGGGTGGACTCCGTGCTGGTGAGATACACTATATTAGCTCCAATAAAATATCACTTAAATTAAAATTATTTGAATGTTAATCGACTGACAGGGACTCGGTAATGTTAATTGACTCTTCTGTTATTGGTGTGTAATGAAGATATTCACAATTAAGACTGATATTAAAATTGATTTTAATATATAAAATACACACCTGTTAAACCCTTATCAGTGCCTACCTTATTACAGACCAATTCACACATTATTGGTCACCCAGTGACCTTATAAATCTCAACGTTAATCCTACACTGTCCCATCATAAGGGATAAACACAAATGAGACAACTCCCGTAGAAGGGAAGTAATAAAATAATAAAAATAAAACATAATAAAATAATTCTCACGACGTTTCGGCCACAACGCAAGCAGCCGTCCTCAGGTAAAGAACATGTCTGTCGATAAGACAGAGTCTAAATGACACGTCTTAGCCTTGGAGTGTCTATTTAAGCTGTGAGGGAGGAGGAAGAGAGCCTTGACAAAATAATTTGCATTTGAAGAGGAATTTAGCATATTTATGGGAAATGCAGGAATGCGAATAGTGCTAATTGTGAAATGCGTGGGAGGTGGGCGGGGGGTTTTCAAAGTCATATTATGTCCATGCATTATGCAGGATTAGCAGCATCAAAGGGAGGGGGCAGGGGCAGCAGATGGAGGAGGAAAGCGGAGCGGGGACGAGCGGGGTTCCAGCCGTGCAGGACGTGGCCGCCTCGGTGGGCCCATCCGCGCCACTGGACGCTGACGACGGATGGCGACAGGTGGCGGCGCAACTAGAGGCGCTGAAGACGGTACTGGCGCAAATGTGCGTCCTCGTCACGCCGGCGACGACTTCGGGGAGGCCCGGCGAGGAACAACCGGCCGGGGCCTTGCCATCGCCGTCAGCCCTCCCGACCACGCGGCACGAAGACGCCATCTTGGGCGTGGAGATTCTACGAACCCAATAAAGGACAACGGAGATCGACATCTGAGAGAGAGTCCTTTATTACATATGTAACGGGGTGTAGCAAGCCATTATGTTGCGGTGTCTACATCACGGTCCGTGCGTGAGGTGTCTACATCAATGTCCACATACAGCCCCGCCCCTCGGGGGGCAGTTGGGTATAAGGTGGTGCGCAAGAGAGCTCGAGGCAGTCGTTGGAGCAGAAGAGCCAGTGAAGACTGAAGACCAGCTAGCTAGCCCTGGGACTACCCTGACTCGCTGCTCTTGTAAGAGCCGAGCAGGGCAAGCCAGGGGCGACCTCAGAGCAGCGAGGTCTGTGTCCTTGTGAGGGCCAGGCTCGTGTGGCTGAGGGTTGGACCTGAGCCGAAGCTGGGCCAGGTGAGTTAGCCTCTATAGGATGGTCTAGATTAGAGGAGTGCAGGAGCTAACGGGGAAACGTTAGCCGAGGGACACTGCCTCGGATAGACCGGGTGAAGGGGCCGTTACCCCTTCCAGTGTTAGGGTGCGCTACGTACTGTATAGTACCCATTTGTTACTAATACGTGTTGCCTCCGTCAAACGTCTCCTGCGCTACTTACGCCGTTACACAAGAATACGGGTAAACCATATGGGTTTACAGGTGTAATGAGCTACTTCCACGACACGTCGTATAGAGGGTACTTCTTTATTACTCACACTGGGCACAACACAGGCCAACACTTGTTCTTCCTCACATTGAGTAGAACTCTAGGTAATAACACCTCCACTGGCTACACACGCAGCCAATCACTCGGCATGGTCCCCTCGCATCACTCGGCCACGCCGCTGGCTGGCGGCGTGACGATGACGGCAATAGAAACCACGCAGGAGATCCTCCATGTGGCCGGACGACGCAGAGAGATGTCAGTGAATAGCGACACAGCCAGGACCCCACACACGAGCCCCGAGCTCCGGATCCGTTCCACCTTATATCCTCCCAGGCGTGGCTAGGTCCCGCCTCCGCCCACGCCCTCTCGTGGAACGAGCAGGTTCCTGGAGTATCTCGGCTAAGCCCACCTGTTACCTTTGCCCCAGATACACCTCCTTCCCCGATTGGTTGTTACTTATGTGTCCGTACCCGTGAATCCCTTCACAGTCCATCAGGTGTCACCCTGTCATTCCATCACCCCCCCCCCCTCATTAACACCAACGAAATTTCAGGTGAGGAATACCCTTGAACAATGTAAAAGTACAGCAATAAAGGAGTGAACCAAGCAACGACTCCGGGTTTTCTTAAGTAAAGCGGAACAATCCGCCGGAACAATCAAGAAGCACATAACAAGGCAAGGGATGACGAAAAAATTGCGAGAGGGAACGAGATGGGGGGGAAGAGAAAGAAAAAGCACAACTCAAGCAACCAATCACAATCCCCCCTTCCCTTAAACAACACACAGGGACATTCACATTAACGGAATCTTAAACATTTAGACCAAGTTCGCGACGCCAGTCCGTCAACGGGGATGGTCTTCATCTTCTGCACAGGGTGTATGCACACAGCCGGAACCCCCGGAGAAGTAGGTGGCAACACTGGCTTCACAGGTGCTGCAGGCTCAGCGGCAGCAGGCAACTTCTCCCGTTCGGTGAGGCTTTTAAGTCCATCCACTGTCATGGGCTTGGACGCTGTGGACGGCACGATACAATCCTTGTCACGTATGCCCTCTGCCCGCACTACCCCCGGCTTGTCGGACGCAACAGACACTGGCCATCTACTTTTTGGAGATAAAGAGTCAGCTCGAGGAGGAACAAACGGTTTCAACCGAGATAGATGGACAAACCAACGGTGACAGCCCGTACATGCACACACTGCGGCCGTTTGACCTCGATCACTTCCACAGGACCCTGCCAAGGCTTATGAAGCTTAGGGGACGTACCCACTGGCACCTGTGGGCAATGCAACCATGCCCTGTCACCTATGGACCATGACAGTACGTGATCCTGGTTCCCCGCAATTCGCTCATTAGCTGCCTGTGCTCTGGCGGCGTTCACTTTGGCTGCTTTCTGAGCCGCCGAAATGTGTTCCAACGTAATTCGCACGTGCACAGGCAATTTGGATTTCCCCTTTTCCTGCGACGAACCCAATTAAGCATCCATAAGAGGTACATTTTCCCTCCCATACATGAGAAAAAACGGCGAGAATCCCGTGGAAGCATGGGGGGCCATCCTATACGCAGATAATACACTTGGAACATGCAAATCCTAATCCATTTTGCGTCACGTCAACCGCCTGACAGAGCATGGATGTCAGAGTCCTATGCAGCCGCTCCACCATCCCATCCGTCTGGGGATGGTATGGCGACGTTTTAATTTTCTTAGTGCCCAAAGCATCCTAGACCTCACGCAGCAGCTTCGACGAGAAATTCCGCCCCTGGTCAGTGAGCAACTGCTCAGGGGCCCCCTTGTCCATTACGTATTCATACAAAAACGCCTCAGCAATCGAAGCCACCGACTGGTCAGGCAGTGGCCAAGCCATAGGCCATCGTGAGAAATACTCAACCCCCACCAAGAGAAATCTATGCCTTCTTTGAGTGGCCGGGAAGGGCTCAAGGATATCGAGCGCTACCAACTCGTTAATCCGTGAAACCGAAATGGATTGCAGCGGAGGCTGGGACTTCTTCAGCGGCAGTTTCCTACGCGCACACTCCGTACACCCTTGGACCAAGTGGTACACATCACTTGACATACCCGGCCAATAATAATCATGCTGCAGCATTATCAAGGTATTCCGGACCCCGAGATGCAACAATTTATCCTCGTGCACCACTTGAAACAATTTACCTCGAAGGGCAGTGGGGACGACAACATGACAACGGTATAACATATCTTCCCTCAACATCAGCAGGTCATCCTGAAGGACCATTCGCGGCCCGTCAGCAGAAGCCTTTTGTTCCAACTCCGCACCACGCCGCAAGGCCATCAAGGAATTATCATCCAATTGCTCTCGAACCCATTCAGAACGCATAAGGTGCAAAACGCTATCCGCAGGTGCAAACAAATTGGCGGACTCAGCGTCCTCGAACGCCGCCATAACAGTAGCTGAACTCGCCATCGGAGGTTTACAACGGTCCGCACAAGAAGAAACATGCACAGCGAGACGATTGAGGCAACCAGGATAACGCGTCAACATTGCAATGCCAAGCCCCTTTTCGATATATCACACGGAATGAGTATTGCTGCAAAATTTTAAGCCAATGCGAAAGTTGGCCAGAAGGTTGATCAACCTTCAAGGAGTACTGATCCGTGCAGACAATGAATTCTCTGCCATAGAGGTAAGGCCTGTATTGTTGTACGAAATAAACCATGGTCAACAGCTCCCTGCGAGTAACACAATAACGCCGTTTTGCGGGGGACAGGATGGCGCCCATGCCCGTATCGCTAACGTCTGTGTCAAAAATAAATGGCAGAGAGAAATCAGGGTACTCGAGTGTGGGTGAATCGGACAACCGCTCACAAAGGGCTAAAAGTGCAGACTCTTCTTCCACTCCCCACTGGATCCTCTGGTTTTTAGCCGTCAAGGCGTGTAAGGGCTTAGCAACCGTGGCAAATTGCGGCACGAACCTGCAATAGTACGACGCAAACCCGACGAAGCTGCGCACATCTCCCACGAACCTGGGGGTCGGTCAATCGCGCACACAAGCCGTTTTCTCGGGATCCATGGCTATGCCGTTCGCGCTGACAATGTGATCCAAATAGCGCACAGAATTCTGCAACAAATGACATTTCGCTGGTTTCAGTTTCAAATTAGCTGAGCGCATTCGGACAAGAACAGATCGCAGCTGCTGGAGATGTTCGTCAAATGTGTGGCTGAACACAATGACATCATCCAAATAAATGAGACATGAGTCCCACTGCAGGCAAGTCAAAACGAGTTCCATAAGCCTTTGATAGGTGGCCGGAGCCGAATTCAATACCATCGGAACACAATTATATTGGAACAGTCCCTGGGGTGTGCGGAACGCGGTTTTAGGCTGTGACGACTCGTCAAGGGGAAGCTGCCAAAACCCCGATGACAAGTCAAGCATAGAAAAAACGCGCACCGGACAAAGCATCCAGAGAGTCGTCCATGTGCGGGAGCGGGTATGCGTCGGCTACGGAAACCTTATTCAACTTACGGAAGTCAACACAAAACCTAAGACTTCCGTCCTTTTTCTTAACAAGCACGATGGGCGCTCGCCAAGGACTGGTAGATGGAGAAATAATATCGGCGGCCACACTTCTCATCAACCACCTGTTGCACACGTTCCTTTTCTAGTGGACTCAATCGATACGAGTTCTGACGAATAGGGCCGGCCTCCCCTGTGTCGATATGATGTTGCAATAAGGAGGTACGGCCAATATCAAATTCACTTTTGCTAAACACATCAGAGAATTCGCACAACAGCGATATCAATTCCCCTCGCTGCACTGAAGACAACTGCAAATTCTCCTGACATAGCGCTTCTGCCCACATTCCATTCACAAATTCAGTCTGTTCCACTTCACCAACCATACCACCGGTCGCATCAGCGTTATTCTCACAAAATGCGGTTGTTGCGTGAGCCAATACTGTAACCGCTTGGACAGAAACCATTCCTGAACCCACATTAAACACCTGTAAGAACGGCTCTTGGTCGAGGCGAAGGACCATCTGTGCGCCTACTAGCGGCAATCCACGGGTCACCGTTTTCGACAGAGTCAGAAGGACTCTGTCGAATCAACCTTTCCCAACCTCTTGCGATCGTGTAACGGTACAAGTATCTGCGAGCCCGGTGGAATCTCCACCGAGTCCCTAGCAAGGGCTTGGACTGTGACACACGCTGCCGTACTCATATGCGGAGATGCCAAAAAAAACTATTTGCGACTCGGCAGCATTTCCACACAACCCTGATCAATCAGGATCTTAACAGGCATTTTTCGTAGAAAATCGGTACCCAAAAGGCAGGGCACCCACCAGCATCCTCGAGATTAGTACAGGCCCGACCGCAGCGACTTCGCCAATTTTGATGCGGGCCTCCACTTGCCCAATGATACCCATGCTCCCACCATTCGTCGCGCCACAAGCATTTACAACAGGTCGCACTCATCGTTCAGACATCGGAAACAATAAAAAAATTACATCGGAAATAATGGTGGCCGAAGCTCCCGTGTACACCAAGACACAAACCTCAATTACCTGAATTGAGGCAGATACCGCCGAGGAACCCACAGCTGCCGTGATCACTCGACGAGCCAATTTCTTCCACTGCATCCACAAACTAGGCCACCCATACGTAACAAAATTCTGCTGCCCAGTGTCAATGTGTGTTTTATGCCGGGTGGAGATGACCCTAGAACCCATAGATGCCTGAGATTGCATTATGGGCCGGGTGTCTGATGTATCTTGACTCACCTGTTGGGGTAGAGATGTAGCCGTCAGTGGAGCTGTGGGCACCGGAGTTGTGGTCGCAGTCCGAGGACGGTTCTGACATCCTCATGCGAAGTGCCCCGGCTGGCCAGCGGAAGCAAGTAAGCGAGGGCCTCTGCAGCGTCCAATCTTCTTGCTCGTGCAGTCTCCAGCTCCTCTGACACTGCGCGGCATCCCCTCTTCTCCGACTCTACACCGGGAATGCATCAGTGATGTCCTCCTCCGAAGATGCCTCCCCAGCCGGCAACACGACGACGTTCCGTGGCGACCACCCCTTCGGCTCCCCGTCTCGGCTGGGGTCCCCTATCCACGCAGCCATTTGAGCCCATCGGTGCAAGTTCTTGTGGGACTGAAGACACCTGACGGCCCATAGGGACGTCTGTTCGTCTTCATCATACATAGGTAAAATGACTCCCATCTCTCGTGCCAGTCCCAACATCCTTTCCATGACGAGCGAGTTGAGCGCTTTCGGATCCACCCCGGGGTAAGCTGCGCCCGCTAACGCCAACAGCGCTCTGCGGTAGGCAAGAGGCGTCTCGGCCTCCCCTCGCCTACGCTGAAGAAACTTCCTGTACGTGTCGGAAGGCAGCTCGTACACATCCGCCATATCAGCATAAGCACCTTGAAGTGTAGCCCTCCTAGCAGCGGGAATATCCCTGAAAACAACAAGAGCGTCGCCGTCCAAAACAGTCGGCCGAGCCATCAGCGCCTCATCTTCTGTCCAATGGACTGATCGGAAAGCCGCTTCAAATCGCCAAGTGAAGGCGCTCCAATCGCCTCCTGCCGCGACGAACTCTTTAACCTGAGGTAATCTGCGAGCACGTTCGGTTCCTCTTTCCCCGTTTCTAACAGCGAGCGCCGCGTCTTGCGTATCACACTTGTTTTATAAAATGGCGGACTTTGTCCGCGCCTCTTCCGTGCCGCCCGTAATGGCGGACTCCGGCTGTGCGTCCTCCCCGCCACGTGTAATGGCGGCCGTCGTGCTTGCGGACGTTCCCGCCAGAACATCAACTCCTGGCCCCTGGTCGATCCTTCATGGTGATGTCAGTGCAGCGCGACCCGCTATTGTAGTCTCTGTCACGAGCGTCACCAACTGCATGACAACCACCCGCAACAGGTCCAGCTGCACTGACACCATCTGCCAGCCATCTTCGGGCTGCTGGTGCGGAGTGGCTGCTCCAAGTTCCACCATCTCTGGCGCAGCCAACTCACTCGCGCGGCTTCAATAACTGGGACCGCGGTTCCCGGGCTGGTAGGAGATCTTGGGTAACGTTTTCATCGTCGTCGGAAGACGCCACAGATGGATTCCGTTTCTTCTGATGCTTAGACATACTTCCTTCTTTGCTGTCTAGCACTAAACTCCTCCACTGGCTACATGCACAGCCAATCACTCGGCGTGGTCCCCTCGCCTCACTTGGCCACTTCTGACTCCAATGTAATGAGCGACTTCCACGACACGTCGTATAGAGAATACTTGTTCTTTATTACCCACACTGGGCACAACACAGACCAACACTTGTTCTTCCTAGAGTATAACTCTACATAATAACACCTCCACTGGCTACACGCACAGCCAATCACTCGGTGTGGTCCCCTCGCCTCACTTGGCCACGCCGCTGGCTGGCAGCGTGACGATGACGGCGATGGAAACCACGCAGGAGATCTTCCACGTGACCGGACGACGGAGAGAGATGTCGGTGAACAGCAACACAGCCAGGACCCAGGACCCCACACACAAGCCCCGAGCTCCGGGTCCGCTTCCCCTTATATCCCCCCAGGCGTGGCTCGGCCCTGCCTCCGGCCACGGCTTACCCCACCTGTTACCTTTTCCACAGATACAGTTCCTTCCCCGATTTGTTGTTACTTCAATGCCCGTATCCGTGAATCCCTTCCCAGGCCAGCAGGTGTCACCCTGTCATGCCAGCAGGTGTCACCCTGTCATTACACAGATATGAAAATATTTATAATAGGGTCTCGAAAATTAACACTGGTGTCGATCCCATCAACAGAAGGACTGAGGTGAGGTGTTGTGTGACGTGGAGGGTGATGAGGGTGTGTCTGGTCATGATTGCAGGTATATGATGTTCACTTATTTTGAGTGGTAGTGTGTTTGCTATTTTTCCGCGGGTATTTAACAATCAGATGGCGTCACTCTTGTGGCAATAATTATTTAATTATATTCACGGGTGTGATAAATAAAATGGAGTTGGAAGATGATTAGCATGTTATAGCTTTGAGATTTTTTTTTACAGTTGATAACATTTTCTGTTATTGTGGTATGTTGTGCTGTTCATTGGGAATGCACAAATTGGCCGATTTGCAGCTTTAATCTAACATTGAGTTAATGGGGTGAGCAGAATAGGTGTTTTGCCAGAGGCTGCATTCCTCATTCGGATATACAAAAGAAAATTGGTTTTATATGTTCATTGTCAGTAAAACATGATTTCCCCAATTTACATAATAACATTTTTTTAAAGGAAAAATACTCTAAACGCGTGATTTTGACTCTAAATGTGGAGGAAAAAATAAGACCCGGAGAAAAGTCCACACGACCATGGGAAGCGGAACATGCAAAATCATAATACAGGCGTCAGGGTAGGGGTCAAACCCACGACCTGCATACCAGGCGAGGGAATTAATATCTCGCCACAATAAAGAGGAAGGGAAATAATTCCGCTTATTATAAAAAATATACTTAAATAAGTTGAGTCAATGTTTTTAAAAGAGCAGTGTTACAGTAGACCTGCCACTACTGGTGTCGCGTGCTGTAATTTATACATTTTAAGTCAGAATTAATCCTTTAGACTGGAGGAATCCGATGAGCTGTGAAGCTCTTTATCACAGATATCAAGTCAGGGCAGGTCAGAAAGTTACAACAATACAAAGGAGAGTAAATATAAGCAAGTCACTAAAATAAAGTACATAGGTACAAATTGCTGCTGATTTTTCAATATGGTACTAGCCTAGGATTTACATTTGTCCGGGTTTATATCAGAATAAATAATGTTTTAAACATCCGTTGTGTTCTGTAGCGAATGACAGAGATACATGTGCAGACTACTGAACATCTGTGAAAAGAGCTTAAAAGCTCATCAGATTCTTCTAGTCTAAATATTCTTATTCTGCAGTGTCATACATTGAGAAAGAAGTTTCTAGCGTGGCCAGCATTACAGGTACGATGCGGACTGCCGCCAGTAGGAGCAGTATCGGAACTGAGAGTGTGGGCGAGATCCTGACATGACCCCAAAGAGCGCCTCGAGATCGGCACCAGCAAATCCAGAAGTTGGTCCCAGTCCACCAAGCAGAGCCCATTTTGTTAGATTTTTAAAACTTATTCTGCTCTACTGATGGTTAGTTATTCCAAAGTTGAGATCAACTCAGATTGGTTGAGAGGGCACGCCCTTGGACCCTTGCCAAATAAGTCAGAATTATAATATTGTTCCTGGAGAAATCCGATGAGCTATAAAGATATTTTTCACAGATGTTCAGTAGCGGCGGTTCAGAAAGTAACGACAATACAAAAACACGATAGTGCAAAATACGTATAAGGAAAGGTAAGAAAAATCACAAAACATAAATAAAAACATATACTCTTTCTTTCGGTTCTTTCGGTAAAGTCACGTAGAAAGAAAATAAATTAAATAATAAATACTTAAATAAATGAAATAATACTTATTTCATTTATTTTACATTTTATTTATTTTCTTTCTACGTGTCTTTACGGAAAGAACCAAAGAGTAATTCCTGCAGTCACGAAAGCTTCAAATCAAGTTTAAAAACACATACGTTCAAAAAGTGGCACTAGTCTGGCTGAAATAGGATAAAGAGCATGTGTGGTTGACGTGGCAATGCCAGTTGTAGGTTAAAGAGAGCAGATCTTGGCTGGAAGGAAACGTCATGGCTACAAGACCTGGGATCAATCAATCAAACTTTATTTCTATAGCACTATTCGTGCAATCGGGTTTAATTGTCTTTTTATATTAATCCCGATCATCTGAGATTGGGAAAAATCCGGTTTAATTGGTTCTAATTGCAGAACCGCACTTCGCCAGCGGCCCGCCGGACACCGCGCCTGCTTCCGCCCATTTGCGCAATTGACGCCATTTTCTTATTGAGATGCTGGTCAAGGGGAAAAAGACCGCGTTGCAATGGTGGCAGACCGACGGCTCGGAGTGGCCTGACCTGAAGAAGATCGCCATCAAGCTATTCAGCATGGCCACGTCGAGCGCGGCATCCGAGCAGAACTTCTCAACAATGGGCTTCATCCATTCCAAGCTAAGGAATTCACTGGCGCCCACGATTGTGGAGAAGCTCGTGTTCATCAAGACCAACCTGCCCGCATTCTACGACTACCCCGTGCCCGACGGCCCCGAGTACGATAGCAGCACCGACGAGGAAGCAGCCTAAGCCTATCAGAGTTTCGTATTCATTAAACCAGGTTTTAATTCCCCCGAAATCGGGTTTAATTGTATCAAAGAAAAACCCCGATGCCTGCCGCTGGAAAAATCGGGTTTTTTCCACCCATGAAAAAATGAAATACATAGTGCATTATAGGCATTAACAATAAAAGTGAAATTGTATACAAAATAAAATCACGTAATTTTTTTAGGAAAGACATAATAAAAATAACACATTAAGAAAATCCTAATTAAAGGCAAGTAAAAAAGAAAGTTAATTTATTTATTTTAAAAGTGCTTAATGATTCTGAAGCCCTCAGATCCCCTGGCAGGCTGTTCCACAGGTGAGGACCGTATACACTAAAAGCTGCTTCTTCGTAAATTTTGATCCTGGCCTTTGGGACGACTAAAAGACCATCTGAGGGATCTTGTTCGTTCATATCTTAAAAGCATGGAAGACATGTATACAGGTGCCAGACCCTTCCACGACTTAAAAACCAATAGATTTTAAAAATAAATTCTATGACTGACTGGCAGCAATAATTGTAAAATGGGTGTATGTTGGTGCTTTTTCTGATTTTCTTCAGAACACGTGCCGCTGCATTCTGAATTAGTTGCATTTACTTATTAATTTCTGCAGAAGATCAGAAAGAAGAGCAGTACAGTAGGCAAGTCCGTGCTTGTATTGTTTGGTGTAACTTGATGACCCGCCCCTACTGGACATCTGTAAAAAAAGAGCTTCATCGCTCATCGGATTCCAATATAAATAAATAAAAACAGCCCACTTGCTGTACTGCCTTTGGCAACTCAACGCCCACGGAAGGGAGTGGAGCATTGCGTGAGTGATCCACCAACGCTCGCTTTCAGTGCTGAATTGCAGGTCACGTACATAGCCACACCACCCTCTGGCAGCAACTGCAGCAGCAGCAGCAGTACCTGCAGCTCCCTTTCATGCTGTTAATCCTGCATAATGCATATGTAGTACTAATCACATTCCTGCAATTCCCATAAATATGCTAAATTCCTCTTGATATGCAAATTCCTTTGTCAATGCGCCCAGCTTATATATATGCTCCAAGCTCGTGTGCTGTTTCATTCAGACTCTGTCGCCTCGACGGACCTGGTTTTCACCTGAGGACGGCTGCTTGCGTTGTGGCCGAAACGTCGTGAGAATAATTTTATTATGTTTTATTTGTATTATTGTATTACTTCCCTTCTACGTGACTTTACCGAAAGCTTTAAATCAAAATCTTTCGGTAAAGTCACGTATAAAGATAAAATAATAAATTAAAGAATAGTATGCAAAGAAAATTCGGTCACAGTTCATAAGTATAGATTTACTCTTTGGTTCTTTCGGTAAAGTCACGTATAAAGATAAAATAATAAATTAAATAATAGTATGCTATTATAGTATGCTATAATTTATTATTTTATCTTTATACGTGACTTTACCGAAAGAACCAAAGAGTAATTCCTGCAGTCACGAAAGCTCCAAATTAAGGCATAGATTTTTTGCAAAGAAAAAAATCTTCTCGCTTCTCCGTACCACAATAACACATTGTGTCTCTACAATTCGATTCCCGCGAATCGATGAACCGCATCTGGTGCGATCTTTCAGGAATCGATGTGCATACATATATTCGACTCGCGGAATCGATGCACAGCGTATTCCTGTTACCGCATATTTCGCGTGGCAATGCACCCGCGTGTGGATGCCCCGTTAATCAGCGATAAACCAGCGACGTCGATGACGCGGGTGTCTAACGCGCCCCTCCGCTCAGAACCTTCAGGCGACGGAGCTCACCCCGGGGTCCCGCGCTGAGCCGCTTCCTCTCCGGCCTCCTTCACTCGCGCTCCGAGGTACATTCCGTCGTCGGCGGCCATGTTGCTACGTCCCTCGTAGACGATTGGTTAGGACGACGCACGTGCTCTGAGTAACGTGCTGTGATTGGTTACCCTTGCCGCGTGCCGCTATCTTGTTTAGGTCAGGTAAAGGACGCGGCGCTTCTGCACGGGCCTTTAAAGGAACACAAATAGGCGACGTTTCGGGCAATGACTCTTCACAGCACACACAATTATGTGCTTCTGTTTTGTTTAATACCGGGCGGTGGCGGCGGTGGCAATGCAGGAGATCTGCAATCCAGGAGTAATGTTGAGGCAGCAAGGTTAGGTGGATCACAATTCAAGTTTAATAGAGGTTTTTGGGTTAGATCGCGTAAATGTATAAATATGTCGTTAAAACCCGCCACCACAGCCAACTAGTAAGGGTTGTCACGTAAACAGAACTTGCCAATTCGTCACTAGTACAGCACACCGATTGTGTGTTGGATAGCCAAGCCACAACGTTTACAATCCGAGTACGACGTTACATTTATAAGCTTACGCGATCTAACCCAAACAACTCTATTTTGGATGATATTGGTCGCGAAAGCCTAAGTGTTAAAATGATAATTCAAGTTGTGAAACTCCCTCATTAATGACACCGCGCATCAGGAAGGATGTGATTCGCGGTGTCATTAATGAGCTGCTAACTGCTACTGTGCTGGTTTTTTACATTTCACCTAATCTATTTATACATGCGAGCCGTAGGACTCTTCAGGAGGGTCTTACATTGGGTTTGTATTTAAAGATGTTTTTAGCCAATTAAAGACGAGTGCTTATACAAGTACTAAAAACCCGGAGCACCCGGGGTAAAAACACGCACGCGAGGAGGCAACACCTTATCCCCGATTAGCCCACTTGCTCTACTGCCTTCCAGCGAGACGGGGTTATGGCACCTCAACGCCAACCGGAAGGGAGTTCACAACATTTGTACAATCCCCCAACCCTCGCCTCTACAGTGATGGACTACACGCTACGTCCATAGTCACCAATGCCCATCTGAAAATGGCCTCGATAATTCCTTCAGATTGGGTTTGAATTTATTTGATTTGTTACACGGATGCTCCCTTTAGGCAGTTTCCTGGCTATTTTACAATGGTGATCCCGTGGTACGTGAGGACAGCAGCAACAAAATACAAAAACTTAAATATATTGCAGAGACTGAGTACAGGGTACAGATGGATATCTCCAGGGTGCTGATATGATACACGTAATGACATGCTGTGCATACAAGATGCCTCATCTATAGCTGTCTCCGCATAACATAAGTGTATTTTTTATACACATCCCATCGGTCAAACCTTAATGAGAGTGTATTATCTACACAGATGGCTGCTGACCCCACACCCATGAAGTGGTGGGGGCTCGACCCGCTGCACCGCACGCACGTCAAGCTCTATGTGGCTGACATCCTTGGCATGGCGCCGGCGGCCTCTACGCCAGGAGTGTATTTCTACCGAAATCACGCCATCACCCACGTGGATGTGATGGGTACTGTCGTGGAGGTGCGAGAACGGGAGAGCTTCACGGCGTACGCGCTTGACGATGGAACGGGCGTCATCACCTGCCTGTGCTGGAAGGAGCCAGAGCGGTGCAGGAGAGGAGGAGGTGGCACCCTACCCCACTCGTGTGCATCGCAGGTCGTGATCCAGGATCTCCTTGCGTCGGTCCTGCACAGGGAAGCGGAGAGCTCACGCGCGCAACTCGGAGACTGGCTGCACGTACTCGGCAGCATCAACTGCCAGTGGGGAACCAGAGAGATACATGCCACGTACTACACAAGAGTGGATGACCCAGGGTGCGTGCAGCTGATAGAACGCCTGCGAGAGCAAGTGCGGCTGTATACGCAATACTACGATAAGGAGTATGCATGGGCTGGGAACACCAGTCAGCTTAGAGGACAGAGCGACATTCTACTGAGCACGCTGTGTGATGGGATTTTGAAGTTCCTGGAGGATAATGGTATTCGAAGTGTTTATTTCCAAGAGCTGCAGCGTGTGGAGAGTTTGGCAGCGCTCGCTGCATTCACAGAGCGCGACACAGACCGAAGTCAGATGTTGGCACATACCTCCTCACAGCGTGAAAAGTGTGCCTCGCACCCTTCCTCAAAACAGGAAGGCTGTGTGGCCTGCAGTGCACAAGTTACCACGCTCGCTCAGTTCCGTGATGCTCTGTGCCGACTCGAACAGAATGGCTTCGTTTACAAACATCCCACGAACAATGAGTTGTACTTGGTGACAGATTTGGACGTCAACTTGCGCGATAACGTGCTGCTCGTGGTGCGTGGGAAATGCACAGGGCCTGCTTCCAAGCAGAGTGCTGTGTCCCTGGGCGACATAACGTACGCGGTGCGTAATCTGTGTGGAGTCACCGTGCGGGAAAGCCATGTGGAACGGGTCCTGGCAGTGCTAGAAGATAAAAGCTTAGTATTTTGCAAAGGCAAAGATACGTACATTGCATTTTGAAAACTGTTGCTGTCCAGCAGGAAATACTGTAATATTGTTATGCTTGTTTACGTAGGAAAGCTTCAGGGGGCGATGTTGCAATATGTAATTCCAGTTGATGTTTTGGACAATGCCAGATAATACATTTTAATCTATGGGAAGAAACCGGGGAACCTGGAGGGAAACCCATACAGAACAGGAAAATTCCATATGGAAAAGGCTCCCATGTCAAGCATCAAGCCCAGGACCTTTTTGCTGCAAGGTATCAGTGTTTCGACTGCACCACCCAACTGCCTGATCCTGCACACTTGCGTCATTTCACCCTGCTTTGTGTATATTAGGAAGCCATTGGAGCTATGCACTATTCGAACTGTATTGAAAACTCATTTCTTTTGAACTGCTTATATATTTTAATAATTGCCTTATGGTTTGTTAATTTGAATGCATCGTTGATAGTTTATAGTACCATCAAAGCTTTCGATAGTATTATTCGTTCTTGTTTTATACATACGTCTTTAAACGCATGGCTTCATAAAATAATTTGGTATGTAAGGTTGTGCTGGGTTGTATTATTTCTTATGTGTTGCTCTTCTCTGAATAAATGCATCTTCATTTCTTCAACTTTGCGCCAATCATCACAGTAGAAAGTTTTATGGAAGTCGTGCATCAACTGTAAATTGCTGAGGATATGGCAGAAGGAAGCGATAACGCCTGTGGTGCACCAACGATTCTAATGACTTCTGATTTAAGTCTGAGCCTCAAAGGGGGTTGCCTCTGAGTTGTGGGCACGAGGGCCATCAAATTGACGATATCCACTCACGTTAACTTCAGGCTCATTAAACCAACATGCTAACGAATGCACAACAATGAACAGTGTATTGTTGAATGTGAACGACGATCCTCAATCGCTGCAATTCATGCAATCTCGGTAGGTTTAATTTTACCATCGGCCGTAAACAATAAACAGAAACTGCTGGATGAGCAAAGCAAGGTGAATTAATAATTTTATGTATTTTGCAGTGATGCACAAGCAACATAAATCAACATTCGTCAATAACACTGCCTTTGAGGAGAAAATATATCGTTAACGTTTTGGGCAATAGCCTTTTTTCATATCACAGGGAAAAAAAGTGGATAATAATACACCATGGGGTGTGATGGAGAATATATATTTTATGATCAGTTTTTAGTTGGGCATATGACTGGTAATCCAATAGATATTTAGTATCAACAAAAGGATTTAACTCCCACATTTGTGAAGTTGAAGCATCCGAAAAGAAATGCCAGATACACGTATTTGAAGCTACAATAAATTAAATAAAACATTTTAAAAAGCTTTGTCTCAGGTGTGATTCTTACCCATGTATTCAGTTACATAAAAAACGTGACATTTAATTGAGGAACTGTGTGTTGTCGTTGTGTCGTCTGGGACTTTTTGTTGTTTTGCCGTCTTGCCCAAGCTTCAGTGTTGAAAAATTCGTAGGAATTTATTTATGCCATTTGTACGTGCATACTTTATATATTTTAATACATTTTTAGTGACTTGCTTACATCTTCTGTACTTTGCACTCCTATCCTTTTTTTGCGAAAAAGCTTCATAGCTTATCGGATTTCTCCAGTTTAAAGATTCTGATTATAAATCATAAAGACTAGCCTTTTGCCCGTCCAAGGACGGGTGTATTGCAGTAAATCTGAAACTTGCAAGCGAACAGCAGACCGCGACGTGATATTCATTGCATCCATTCGTGTGCAATTTGTAAGGCCGCGGTGACAGACATTTCATTTAAAGGTTATAATCTCTTGTTCATCATAACGTCCTTTTTACTTCTATGTCTCAGTAGCGTTACGGAGATCGCGTGACGTGAGGGTTCTGCCTTTGTAGTGAGGGTTGTGGGTTGACACCGAGGAGGGGGGAGGAGGCGCCTCGCCCACCCCCCCATGTGAAGTGCCGTCACCCGCTAATTCTTATTAATGCAGGGGGCGTGTCCATTTGAAGGACGTCACCTGTTCATGATTATTAATGAGGGGGGCTGTTCGTTGTGGAGTGACGGCACCTGCTCATGATTATTAATGAAGGGGGGTTCTCCATGTGATGTTATGTCACCTGCTCATTATTAATGAGGAGGGGGGGGGGTCCCTGAAAGTTGTGTGTGTCTGCAGTAAGCGCGTGTGTGTGTGGGGGGAGCGGTAGTGTAGTGTTTAGCGCGCTGTCTGTGTGTGTCTGTGTCTGCGTGTGTGTGTCCGGCAAAACAACCCCCTACCTCCTCGCGGTGCCGGACGGGCAACACTGTCGTGGACATTGCTGTGGGGGGTGGGCCAATACCCATTGGCCTCTCCCCCCATGGCGTCTGTGACCACCACAGTGGCTAAACGGGGGCTCTGGATGGTTGCGAGGGGCTGGTAACCCCTCCACCTTCAATTAATTACCACGATATAAACATAAAAATGTAACATCAGCTTGTGCCGGAGGCCCCGGGGGGACAGGCTTCTATGACGTGTCCTGGCCAAACCCCAATTGGTGGAGCCAGGAGATTGAATCTTCACCCTCGGGGCTCCTCCAGAAACAACATAAAACCGCTACGGATGGCCACGTGGAATGTTCGAACGCTCACTGCGGAGGAGAAGCTGCCACTCCTTTGTCGGGAGCTGGACCGGTGTTGTATCTATGCCCTGTTTTCCGTTATTAATATTAAGAATAATTAAGAAAACATTTTTTTATATATATATTTTTAATTAAATAATGAAAAAACCCACTACACTCACAAGCACACCAGGAATCTATGAAACATGGAGGGTCATTAAAACGATAAGAATTCGGTCACAGAGAGGTCAGAGACATCCAGATGGACAAAAGATCGATGGACTAACCTCCCAAGACATCTGGAGATGCACGGATGGGGTGCAGAGCAGAGAAAAACAACTTTTGCAACTCGCATTTTCCTTAACGTTTTCCTTGCCGAAAAGTAGAAACTTAACAAAAAGAATTAACCAGCAAACAATAGGGGCTTTTTATTAGTAATTCCCTTGTATTACTCGTATTCACCGCATATATATTATTTAGAATTATATGTTTTCTATCTACATGACCTTCCTAAAAACTAAAGAATGCGAATTTCAGAAAGCTTAAGTGGAAACTTAGTTACACTTAACCTCAGGACATTAAAATATAACTCAGAATAAAACACCAATCCCTGAAGAACTAAACTTGGCGAAGCCCTCAAAATAATGATGTAACGAGGATCATTACGAATATTCATTAAACATAGACGAATGATAACTACAATACTAAGACCGAAGGAACTCATAAGAAATATCAAGAATAAATGTAACACACAGGACCACATAAGGTATTGCATACATCTCCTCGACCACCTTTGTCTTCCAGTGGGGTCTGGCCTCGGGATGACTCACGCAGGGCAAGCAGGGAGCAGAGGGAGTCAAAGGGTCGCGAGGGGGGGGGGGGTCTGTGCTGGCATAGCTGGGACATCTGTTTTTTTTCTGTTTGTTTTCTCTCGCAAGAGATGCGCAGAGAGGGGAGTCACGTTTTTGAGTTTAAGCACAAGCGCACATAGCGAATGAGCTGTCTGGTTCGAGTCGCGCTCAGTCTTGCAACTCGGCTTGCGACGCGGCGTTGCGACGGGACTCGCAAGAGAGCTGGGGCAGATCGTGCCTCGAGGAGAGATGGGACGACGAGGGGTCGTAGAGTGACCGCCTGAGTGCAGTCTGTTCAAGTCGCGCTCAGTCTCGTGACTCGGCTTGCGACGCAGCGTTGCGATGGGACTCGCAAGGGAGCTGGGGCGCGTCGTGCCTCGAGAAGTGATGGAACGAGGAGGGGTCGTTCGAGTCGCAGAAGTCTGAGTTCAACCTGGGTCGAGGCTGGGTTTCAGCCGTGCTCCGGCTGGCGGAGCGTCGTGAGGGAGCAAACACCGATGCCGATAGCAGGTGTCGCTTCTCGCAGAACGAAGTTAAGTGCGAGTGAAGCTGGCAGCTGCACGAACAGAGGAAAGCACGGAGAAGAGAGAGTGACGATTGACGACAAGCAATCAACCTGTAAAAGGGCGGAAATCACCAAGCGTCGACCAAGCGAGCATCGAAAAGGACGAGCAGCAGCGGATGAGCAACAAAGGCCATCGTTCATCGCCGGAGCGCTCCAAGCCAGTGATCGCGCAGAGCCGCGTCGTCCAGAGCCACAAGCCAACACAGCCTGAAGCAAGGGCGCGTGTCCGTGTGAAGTTGGCAGCGATCAAGGAGAGAGCGACAGCAGCAGCATGACCCGGGCATCACCGAGCATCGTGCCAACTTGTCCAGCAGTGGAGAGAGAGAGAGCGCACAAGCAGAGACACGTCCGAGCGAGGGAGCAGCAGGGGCTCGCTGCGGCCACGCCCAAGCCAGAGAGAACCTGGCCGCTGTTTGTATATTCCCTCTCACACCACACAAGCTAACGACACAACTCCCGGCTCTAAGAAATTTAATTAATTTTACAAGGGGACAACGCACACACAACACGCACACGAATAAGATTTTCAAAAAGTTATCTTTCCGTTTCAAAAAGGGTTGCCATTTCAAGGTGGTGCGTTCAAATCAACTGATCGTGCAAAGCAGTTGCTGCCGTCGAGTTACATGAATAAGAAAGGTTTTAGTCATTCATTTTCGTTAATTGCATAATCTTGCCCATGGATTTATTGACGTATGCTTTCGCCTTTGCATACTAGAGTGTCATGTGTTTGTTTAGAATTAAAATTGCTTAACACCAACTGTTCGAGTGCTTCTTTCCAAGTCCATGCAAAACTGTCTTATTCTTAAGAACTGTATCCTGTGATGAGATATGAAACTGGAGACCTAATATAACATAACACACACTAAGATAATCAGTAAATGTTTAATCAATGATAATCGTGTTATCCTGATTGATACAACTCTGGATAACGAAGCTAAGCTTAATTATCATAACTGCTCACATTAACATAATCGCAAGCATTCACATACATTACTACGATTATCTCCGTGATTATCATAATTTATGCATTTAATTACACACATTAACATAATTATGTGATTTGAGCATTTTTCGGAAAATTATTAATTTTTATTTTTATCAAAATTTCATAATCCAATACATACAACACCGGTACCGCCTGGATCTCTGTGGCATTCAGGAGGTCCGGTGGACCAGTTCTGGCTCCTGCCACCATGAGGGGTGGACAGTCCTCCACTCGGGGCAGGAGACTACCAAACAACAGGGTGTGGCTCTTCTTCTGAACAAAAGAATGAAGGGGGTGTGGGAGCGTGGCGGTGAGGTGTGGGAAGCTGTAAGCCCCAGGATACTTTGGGCTCGCCTTCCCATCAACCGGAGGCGAGGAGTGGTGGTCGTGGTTACTTATGCCCCCACCGAAGACGAGCATCCGTGGAGGGATGCAGGCAAAGCTGATGAGTCCAGATGCCTTGTATGACCTGTCACAGGTGCTGGCTAAAGTGGCCACTCGGGACAGAATCATCTTGTTGGGTGACTTCAATGCCCGAGTTGGTCATGATGCTGGCACCTGGTCTGGAGTGATTGGAAGGCATAGGCCAGATCAGCTCAATAACAACGGTAGGAGGCTGCTAGATTTTTTTGCAGCCCATGGGCTTGTAATTGCCAACACGCTCTTCCGGCATCGGCGCATCCACACAACATCATGGATGCATGCCGGGTCCAAGCAAGAACATCTGCTGGACTACATAGTGACGGACCAGCGGATGCGAGCCCATATCATTGACACCAGGACCTCTGACCATCGACTAGTCATCTGTAAGATGCGCCTTCCATTCTTCCACTCCGGTGGTGGGTGTACACCCAGGACCCCATTCAAACCAAAAATGGCCTAGTCTCAGCTGATGAAAGTTGCAAGCGAGAATTTCATCATCGCTTGCAGCTGGGGTTGGCATCGTCCCCCACTCCTCCTGATGTCGAGGGTAAATGGGCGAGGTTTAGGACTGTGACTCATGCAGCTGCAATGGCTGCTTTGGGTACGCGGTCCAGACCTCCGCAGAAACCCTGGCTGACAGAGGAGGTGTCCATGTTAGTTGAGAAAAAGCGACAGGCCCACTCTCATCGGCTACAGCATCCCACGTCAGAGAATGAGGAGGTTTACCGCAGCCTTCGCTCGGAGGTTCGGAGAGCCGTAAGGCGATCCGGAGTCTGAGACCAGGAAAGGCACCGGACGAGATGATCTCCCAAGCGAAATGCTGAGGGAGGGTGGCGTTTGTGCACAGACTGCCCTATATGACATCATAACAACAGTCTGGACCACTGAACGGGTTCCGCAGGATTGGAAGGATGCCCTGGTGGTCCTCTTTAAGAAGGGGGACCGCACAGACTATAACAACTACAGGGGCATCTCACTCCTCAGTGTGCCGGGAAAGGTCCTGGCAAGGATTATTCAACATCGCCTTGCTAGGCACGCTGAGGAGGGGCTTGCGGAGCCCCAATGTGGTTTCAGGAAAGGGCGGTCCTGCACAGATGCCATATTTTCTGTCCGTCTGCTACAGCAGAGGTGTAGGGAATTCTAAAAGACCTACATCTCTGCTTTATTGACCTGGTCAAGGCCTATGATACCATCAGTAGGCCTGGGCTCTGGGTTGTTCTTCGTGCTTTCGGAGTCCCTGATCCTCTGCTCACAATCATTAAGGACCTTCATGATGGTGAGTGGGCCCGGGTAAAACTACGTGGCCGGGAGTCAGAGCCTTTCCCTGTACACCTTGGGGTGCGACAGGGATGTCCTCTGGCTCCCACATTATTTAACATCTATTTTGACCGCATAGTTCGTGAAGCCTTCAATAGCTGTACCGGGGGAATTTCCATTTGGTACAGATATAATGGGAGTCTGATTGACGCCCGGGAACGATCAAGGGATGGCTCCCTATTGGTCAACCACGTTATGTATGCCGATGATTTGGTTATAGCTGCTCATTCAGAAGAGGAGTTGGAGACGCTGCTGCTGAGACTGGAGCGTGCCACTAAGAGGTGGGGCCTTACCATCAGCCCCCACCAAAACTAAGCACCTGCCTGAGTATTTTGTACCATCGGACACTCCACCCCCACAACTCCCAATCGGTGATGGGGCAGTAGTGGAGAGAGTGGAGAGTTTCCCATACCTGGGCAGTGTGCTTATGACCGGCTCCAGTTTAACAGCAGAGGTCTCACTCCGAATCAGTCGAGCGGCAATATCTTTTCATCGGTTGCGTAACGCTGTGTGGAAGCTACCTGGTCTGTCGCTCCGCACGAAGCTTCAGGTCTTCTCGGCCACAGGCATTCCCTCCCTTCTCTACGCTTGCGAAACGTGGACCCCCCTAATGGAGCATCTTCGCCGGTTGGAAACATTTAGGCTGGCCTGCCTACGATCCATCCTGGGTTTAACCAGGCTGGATTGTGTGAGCTCACAAATCCTTGAAAGATCTGGGCAAAGTCCCATCGGTGAGTTCCTCCGTCAGGCAAGGCTGCGTTGGCTGGGTCATGTAGCTCGCATGCTCAGCCACCGCATGTCCAAGCTTCTTCTGTTTGGCTGGATAGATGGGTCTAAACGGGAGTGGCACGGACTAGAGAAGAGATGGCCAGATGTGGTACATAAGGATGTGGAGCTGATTGGACTTGCCGATGACTGGTACCAGCGGTGTCAAGATCGGCCTCTGTGGAGGAGGCTCGTGAAGGACGCTACTGGGCAGTTGGAGGCAGTCGCCCTCCAACAACAACGGAGGGCGGAGGAGCGATGCTCACAACAACGAGTGGAGCGCCGGGTGGTGGCTAAATAACAGCAAGTTGGTACAGTAGGGGGCACAGGTGGTCAGCCAGTCATCTCGGTCATCTCGGTCAGTCGACCCGTGGCACCTGGGTCTGCCCCGTGACCTCCTGCCAGCGGGCGTTCGACACCTCAAGTGGCCTCAAGGTGCACTTGGCCTGGCACAAGCGTCGTGGTGACGTCACCGCCACTTAGTGGCGAATGGCGGTTGTTGTTGTGTGTGTGGGGAGCGGTGGTGTAGTGGTTAGCGCGCGGTGCTACAAACCCGGCGACCCGAGTTCGATTCCCGCTCACGGCCACCACCGGTGACGATTATTTGAAACGGTCCTGGGCCTCCAAATTCGCAAATTCGCTTCAAATATGACATTTCTTTACAGAAAGTGATGGTCAAAATATACACAGCACAGTGCTCCATCCGCACGTGACGTCACTGCAAAAGAGGCTCCCCCCCCTCATTAATAATCATGAGCGCGTGGATTTTACACTCCCGCAGGTCGAGCGGAAATAAAACATTACTGTACGCAAATTCGCTTTCAATTTGACGTTTCTTTATTGAAAGGTAATCAAATAAATAAGTGTACGCAGCAACAAAGTGTATTTGGTGTCTTGATTTATTTCCTCAGCACTTGAAACAAAAGGTAAGTATAATGCTTATAAATTATACAATTTCTACATTTTCCAGACTATCGAATTCAAATTGATTACAACCTTAGCGAGCGAAAGCAGAAGACAATAAAGTATTAGAGCAGTGATTTCGAACTAATTGAAGGTGAGTTAAATGCAGTGCTACAGTCACATAAAGTGAGGTGTTTTGTGACATAGTTTTGTGCAAGAATCTGCCATTAATACAATACAAGAGATTCACGCAAAATATCGGACACCGAGGTTCATTTTTTAAGTTAAGAAATTTGTATTTACGTGCAACAACTACAAAATTTACAGTGAAATGCAGTGTAGTGTTTGATGACATTCTTTCGTGCAAGATTCGCTGCCATTAAATTTACACAAGATACAATTACACTCTGCTCAATTGTTCCGTAAATATTACAGCTTCCGTCTTAGGACGGGCAAAATGCTCGTCGTGATTCCAGCAGGTGATGTATTGTGAGTGGGAGGAGGCACAAGTGGGCGTGGCCACTTTGTGGGCGGGGCCCCCCCCCCGTAGTGGGCGTTATGCGCTGGTGACATCACGGGTAGGCGGTGCGTCAGACTCATTTGCATAGCTCCTCGGTGGCAGTCACTCATTCAGGAATCATTTCCGGGTTAACTTTTGGCGCGAAAAGTTGCTACCGATAACTGTGCTTTGAGGCGGAGAAGCGGATAGCCGAGTCAGCCCTGAGTCTCTTAGCGCTTCTTTCCGAGTATTCCCTCAGTCCTCCTCGGAGTCCTTTACTCGTGTGGAGTCGTCGGAGATGCCGACGCTGCAGAACAGCGGCCGCCTGCGAACCGACGACGGGTAAGCGAATGAGTGAGTGACATTGTCCATGGCTCACTTTCTGGATCCGCTGCTAAGTACAATCAGTATTGCTTTGCGGAAGGGACATTGCCTGAAACGTCTGCCTGTTGTACGTTATAGTTTTCACGGCAGTGTTCGTGACGAATCGTACATGGACGTTGTGTTGTCTTTCTAACGCCTCCATTGATAGTGACCTATAGCTCACGGTGGATGGGGGTGGTGCAGGGCTGGACGTGACTGATGATCGCCAGTTGCCATGTGCGGTAACTCACAAGTGCCCGTGCTGCTTTGTAGCGGTGCTAATCATAGATAAAAAAAATACGCTTTTGGCATGTAGGGCAGCTGAGCTGCATTCACTGACAATTGAGGTAGAACTGGCATTGACGCTCAATGTGATGTAGGAAAATCACGTGTCGCACTGATGATCCCTAATACTGTATAAATGAAGTTGTTTGCCTATGGAATGTACGGTCATAGTAGCAGGTGCTGCACAGCTGAAGCCAGCTCCGTAAGACACAGCAAGCGATGTTTTGTCTCTGGTTGTAAATTATACACTAGTCAGCAGTGGCGGCTCCTGCAAAATCTCTCGGGGGGCAAATGTTTGGATGATTGATAAGGATAAGGTCTACCCATGCAATGGATAAATTAACAGCTTAAGTATGTAAAGGCAACTTCACTACTTTAATATTAATGAAAAATAAAGTGACTCTTACAATACATCTCCTTGTTTGTTTCTATACTCACTATTATTACACTACTTACATCACATTACTCGCTTAATACACTGCTTACTTATACTGACATTTTGCTCTTCTCTCTTTCAAAGTAGCAAAGTGATCAATTACTCTCTCATTGAAAGCAGGCATGTTCCTGACTAGTTCCCTCTCCATGGAAAGCATAGCCATTGCATTCAGACGTTCCTGTCCCATTACATTTCTCAGGAATGTCTTGATTCTCTTTAAGATTGAGAAACACCTCTCAGCTTCAGCAGTTGTCATGGGAGTGGTTATGAGGATGTTCAACAGAGCAACAGTCTCTGAAAAAGTATCCTGGAGGTTGTACTTCAGCAAAACCTGGTACAGCGCTAGTGCACCACAGCAGCCCTTGAATTCTGGACTCTCATAAATGACAGACAGTTCAGTCTTCAGCTTCGCCTTATTTAACATAGGGTATGCCCTGACAGTGATGTTCAGAGCCTCAACAGGGAATGTATGGCCATGCTGTTGAAACATCTCTCCTTGTAGCAGCGTGGCACTTACAAGGTGGTCGGTAAAGGAGAACCTTTCTTTGGTGTGCAATACAGTATATAATTTAATGTTGGGTTTGTCTATGGCAGTATATAGTAGGGTGTAGACTCGTGTGATGTAAGAGAATAAAGTTTAGATGCAAGCATATTATATATATTTTTTACGACGTAGAATTGTAATGTATTACTTACTGTTAGTAACTCAGCGTATTGTAGAGTATATTTAGTATACTGATGATAATATGTAGTTTATACTTTAGTTGTTTACGTGGTGGTTTTAGTTACTGCAGCTACATACTATTAACACTCCTTCCCTTCATTAATGCTACCCTTATCCCCTCCCTTTGATGCTGCTAATCCTGCATAATGCACGGGCATAAATAGTACTATTCACATACCTGCATTTCCCATAAATATGCTAAATTCCTCTTGATATTTCATATTCTTTTGTTAAGGCTCCCCCTTTCTTCCCCCCTTCCAACCCAGCTTATATACATGCTCCAAGCACATGTGCTGTTTCATTCAGACGCTGTCGCCTCAACAGACCTGGTTTTCACCTGAGGACGGCTACTTGCGTTGTGGCCGAAACGTCGTGAGAATTATTTTATTATGTTTTATTTTTATTACTTTATTACTTCCCTTCTACGTGACTTTACCGAAAGAACCAAGAAGATTAATCCCTGCAGTCACGAAAGCTTTAAATCGAAATTCCACTAGGTGGCGACAAATAATATTGTTTACTGAAACGTGCTGACGTATGATGACATAAGCACGTTAGTGCGAGCCCTCCCGGAAGCCATAGAGAATGCATTGGAGCGCCCGCCGTTCGAAAAAAAACATCTTTGAATGTAAGTCTATGGGAACACTCTGGGCGATTCTCAGCCAGAGTGAAATCGCCCAAAAAGAGGCGGTACTCCACAGAACGTGACATGACGCTGATTGGACTATATCCAGAGGCACAGTAACGGCTAGCATAGCTCTGTGGTTGAATGAGATTGTTAATGTGATTGAAAAAGTCCCTTTCACACATTGGTGGTGCGTCGCCCAATCGCCCTAATGAAGAAACCGCCCCTGCTAGTCAGCCTCTTAAGCTAGCTTATGAAACCGAGCGTTATCTTCTAATATTCCTGAAAATTATTGAAAAAGCGGTACTGTTACAGTTTTCCACTGAAGATGATGGGGGACCCAGGGCAGATCTTGGCGGTCGCATGCCCTCCCGTGCAGTAGCTGAGGTATCTTGACAGAGCGCAGTCAGCATTGGCATTGAGGTTTGGAGGCATCAACGGCTTTGGCCATGGTGACGTCTCGATTATCTTTTTTTTAAAGGGGAGCCTTACACTTGTACTGGCCTGCTCACTGTGGTAGCTGCATGGGGAGGATGATTGCCGTAAGGAGCCGTCCATAAATGACGTCACACACCTAGGGGGAGGGGGTGAGACATTTGTGACGATGTGTGATGAGGGGGGGGGTTTGAGAAATGTGACGTCACGTCAAAATGCGCAACTTTAAATAAATAAAGACAACACGTTCTACTTAATTAAATAGATGTTTTAATAAATGTTTTCTCCTACAACATCAGAGTGCAGCGCCACATTAAATACGCACTACAATGACAATTGTTTAAAGCGATTTGAAGCATATTTTCTTTTTGGGGGGGGGGGGAGCAGAGCTCTGTGACGTCATATTTGAGGGGGGGGTCTGACTTTTTGTGACGATGGGGGGGGGGGGTGGGTAAAAAAATCGTCCAAAATCGCGTGACGTCATTTATGGACGGCCCCTAATGTTCACAGTTCACAGCACTGTTGCTTGGCTACCATCGTCTCCGTGGTGCACAGATCGAGGACTGACGAAGAGATGCTCTGAGTTGTCGCACCGTCTTTTCTGTACGAACGTTACTGTGGCTGCACGAGTTGGGTATGGAGTCGCCTGGCTCGCGGAAAACTCTTTCTGCCCCTCCTCCCCCACTACTGTCAGTGCTGATGATGGGGGACCCCAGTCGGCCGTGCGGCGGCTGGAGCGGAGCCGCCAGGTGGACGAGATGGACCTCAAATTCGGTTTTGTGCGACTGCGGGAACCCGGGGAGCACACGGGCTGGCTCATCAACATGCACCCGGTACCTCCTGCTCGCCACGTTTCTCCACAGTCACAAATCAGAATGTCATCACTTCTGCACAAATGAGCCTCACCACAGGAATGTGGAATGACCAGTCGAGAGGGTGGCAGAGTGACACTGGTAACAATTTTGCCTCTCACAGAAAGATGGCCCTGGGATTGTATTTCTGCGTGGAGTGTAAATGTTTTTCCTGCTGTTTAGTGCATGGGTCTCCTCCAAGTTCTCTGCTTTCCTCTCATAGCTAAAAAATACACAATGTAGCTGATATTGGCCAAACATCTCAAAACAGGTATTCCTTGATTTACGGAAGGGATGCCTTCTTAAAAAAACACGCATAATACGAAATTTCGTAAATCAGAATAGCTTTTCCCTTTCATTTAGAACAACAAATTAAGGATGTGTTACGGACAGCCATACGAACTCTACTCCTCACCTAAAAATATACACCTATATCACTTCACAATAAAAAAAAATAAGAAATAAGAACAAATATAAAAACTGTTGAATAGTAATTAATAAAAAAATTACCTTTTCAAGGAACTCACTAAAATATATGCTGCATATTGGAATAGCTGGACAGGTGATGTGAAGGCATTACTGTTGCACTGCAAGAACACCGTAACGCTGTCGCGGATGGATGACGCAGCCTCCCGGGTGCTTCTTGTTTGATCTCATGGCGCTTGCCGTGTGAAATTTCCTGACCGCAGAAATTCGATTCAGTTAATCGAAAAGTGTCCTTAATTTGTCAATTGTGCTAACGCGAAATTTCGTAAAACCGAACATTTGTATATCGAAGGATACTTTGATCTAAAAAAATACCAGCAAATGACTCAATTGGGATTACACAGTAGCAGCATCAACACCTACTTGGAGAACTCGGCAGGACCTTCTAAAAAAGTTTTGAGACTCCATGAGGCTTTCCTGGGTAAGCAAGTAGAGTAATAACAATCTGCATACACCATTGCATTAGTTTGTAAGCACAAGTAGCCTAAGAGTGTTTGTCGTGTCATTTTGTGTCTCGTAGACGGATATCTTAGATGAAGACAAGAGGTTGACGAGTGCAGTGGACTACTACTTCATTCGAGAAGATGGGAGCAGATTTAAGGTCAGTTTTGCATTTCAGTCACTTTCAGTTGTGATTTAGCTATTCTGTTGCTTTGTCTGTGAGTGAATTGCAGATATACTCCTCCACCCACCCACCCACCCACTGTCTTAACGTGTATATCGGGTCAGTGGGAAGTGATGCTGTCCACGGTTCAGAATTTGTACCCGCAGTGGCACACAGGAGAGTGCGTGTGATTCAGAATATGTATGACTGCGGTAAGTATGAGGCTAGTCTACTTCATTAGTGTTAGACCGACATTACAATTACGCATAGCAACCATCGCTCTCCTCATGTAAAGTTTAGACCAGGTGCTGAGTCACAAGGTGTCCACAGAGACAGCTGCCACTGGATATGCCCTATCAAATGTTTCAGATGAGATATAAATTGCTTATCACTTGTAAAGAGCTGTGAGATGTCCCAGTGTACAGGGCCCTCTATCAGATATGTATTCTACATTTTCCGTGACCTGTACTGTATGGTTTGTGTGTGGAAAGTGACGGCTTGAACTTCGTGTCCCTCAGGTGGCTCTGCCGTTCAAGCCCTACTTCTATGTCGCTACTAAAAAGGTAACATGCACTGATAATTGGTTCTTTACCCGTCTATCTGGCAACAAAACTGACACCTTTTTACAAGGAGTCATGTTTGCATAGACCGCAATACCTGCAGTCATAATACAAACTAAAGAACATAACTCTGATAATGTGCACTGTCCTTGAAGTTGATTGGTCCACACCCGAGACAGCTTTCCTTCGAGCCTAGTCTCATATGGGTTGGACCAGATGGCGTCATCTGGTCCAACCCATATGAGACTAGGCTCGAAGGAAAGCTGTCTCGGGTGTGGACCAATCAACTTCAAGGACAGTGCACATTATCAGAGTTATGTTCTTTAGTTTGTATTATGACTGCAGGTATTGCGGTCTATGCAAACATGACTCCTTGTAAAAAGGTGTCAGTTTTGTTGCCAGATAGAAGGGTAAAGAACCAATTATCATATTTTTACTGGCAAATGAGGTCCCCATAGTGTAACATGCACTGTCACATAAAAAAATGACCTGCAAATTACTCAATTGGGATTAAGTAATGGGATATAACACCACTGGTTAATCATAGGAATGAAGTGCCGACTCGCGATGCTGAATTTTAAACATAAGCAGTACAGACGAGCAAAGGAACCCGTCACCTATGACTCATGGGTGTGAGCGGTATTCGTTGCCTGCGCTGGCAGACCAATGCCCTAGGTTATGTTTACAAATAAGACTCCTCTTGTTTTTTTGAGTTCTCACTTGGTTGAATAAAATTACTTGAAACTTGTTAAATTGAAACTTCTTAGATGCGGATCGTCTCTGGAATGACATAAAGGCATTTTTTATGTCCACTGTGAAACTGACAGCGCGTATAATTTAATGGTTAATAATACCGCAGTAGCTTACGTGACTGCAGGAATTACTCTTTGGTTTTCTCGGTAAAGTCACATAGAAAGAAAAAATAAATTAAATAATAGCATACGACGTTTCGATTGCAACACAAGCAATCATCATCAGGTACAAATGAAAGAGAAAACAAACCTAGTAAATACTCTGGTTCTTTCGGTAAAGTCACGTAGGTATAAAGTCAAATAAATCGCGACGTTTCGATTGCAACACAAGCAATCATCATCAGGTGGGAAAACCACAGCAATAATTTGTTTTGCTGAAGTTGGAGAGAGATGCTGTGGTAAGAGGTTATATAGGTAAGAAAAGCTTCAAATCTAGATTAAACTTAGTAAACTTAGAAATATAATGCAATACAACACAGAGAGTCGGCTAACATAACAGTCAACACCCTACCTGGTTGATTACGTTCTTCCAAAGATTGCTAAATTTGAGAGAGAAACAACACACAGCCACGGAGACCCATAGACAGACACATAAGCAGAGAGATAACACAGAGACACACAGAGAGAGACACACACATTGGCACACAGAGAAACAACGCCTCTGTCGAGGCCTTAAATAGAGAGAGAGGGGGGGTGTATAGAAATTAGCATGTCAATGAGAGATTTGTAGCTTTCGTGACTGGAGGAAATGATAGAGCAACAACACGAGGACAGAGAGAGAAAACACACTTAATAAAACAAAACTTAGTAAAATTTGGAAATGTAATGCAATGCAACACAGAGAGTCCGTCAACACACAATTAACGCAAAGCCTGGTTGATTACGTTCTTCCAAAGATTGCTAAATTAGAAGTTAAGTGTGAAATTTTGAGAGAGAGACAAGACACAGATACAAAGACCGACGCACAAGCAGAGCGAGACAACACAGACACACAGAGAGAGAGAAACCAAACTGCAGGAAATGATAGAGCAACAACACGAGGACACAGAGAGAGAGAAAACACACTGAATTAAACAAACTTAGTGAAATTTGGAAATGTAATGCAATGCAACACAGAGTCGATTACGTTCTTCCAAAGATTCCTAAATTAGAAATTAAGTGTGAAATTTGAGAGAGAGACAAAACACAGACACGGAGACACATACAGACAACAGAGACATACAGAGAGAGAGAAAACAAACTTAAAACCTCCCCGTAGAGGTGGTTCAAACTTGATTTGGAGCTTTCCTTGACTGCAGGAATTACTCTTTTGTTCTTTCAGTAAAGTCATGTAGAAAGAAAAATTAAATAATAATGTAACTATATCGGTTGTTTATTCACCTTAACCCACTTATACGCAAGGTCGATTTAGGCAACTCGGGAAGGGAATGACGTGGCAAGCTGAAAATTCCAGACAGCATAAGCTGTGCAAATTTTATGACGTCAGAGCTCAGCGTTTGATAGTTTTTGCTGCTTCACACAAACAGATGTATTTTCTGCTTTATATTTAAGAGCGAGCTTGAAAATAGTCGCGTTGACTTAGAAAATCGAGATAGCTATGCAGCGCATTCGTGCAGGATAGACGGCCTTTCGGAGGGTATGGGGGGGGATGCGTGACGTCAGCAGGCACACTGCGTAACGCTGCCACATGCGGGTGACGTCACAGACAGATGTGACGTCACCGCTCACTTGCCGTGCAATATATTATATCCATTATTGCGCCACTCCCCCCCCCCAAAATAGAAAAGTCTATTTTCATACTTTTTGCATTGTGTACTATCTGGAAGCTACCTACATGCCAAATTTAAAGTTTGTTGCATGTCGGGAAGTATGCTAAACATTTCGAACAGACACACATTCACAATTCATAGTATAGGTTTTTGGGTCAGATCGCGTTATTTATAAATGTGTCGTAACCCTCCACCACCCGACATGGCCAAACAGTAAAAAATGTGTCACGTTTTCAAAGGACAAATTAATTGACTTCTTTAGCCCACCGGTGTGCTGAAGAGAGAATCAACAGCATTTAAAAATTTGAGTACGACGTTTCGCTGATAATTACAATCAGCTTCATCGGGCAAGAATGGTGAAGCTCTCCTGTTGCTTCCGGTCTTAAATAGAGCAGCATCAGGGTGACGTCATTTAATTCAATTCAATCTGGTGCAGTGATTCTAGGTAAGGAGGGGGAAGGTATTGTAATTATATAGATTGGTAATCATTCAATTGTTATTCATTGCTATTTGTTTCCCTTATAAGGAATTGTAATTGTATTTATTTGATAATACACTTCCAGGCCGCACTAAGCCTGTAGCTGTCCTACTATAACAGTACATGCCCCTGTGTGGGCTACATGAAGGATCTCTGTGTAGAAGTGAGCATCACCGCGTAGCTGAGTTGTGTCGACGGGTGTGTCCCCAGTGCGTACGCACGTGCGCGTGTTGCCCTGCGCACACTCACTCGACGCCGTGTTTCCCCGCAGGGATGCGAGCGCGAGGTGTCATCATTCCTGTCTCGCCGTTTTCAAGGGAAGCTGTCAGGCATAGAGATGGTGGCCAAAGAGGACCTGGATCTGGTGAGGCTGCACTCGTCTGTGAGACACCGTGGCTGGACGCGCGTCAGCCTATCACGCGGTAAACCGGTTACCGGTTCCAGAATCGATAACAGTTTCCGAAAGTCGGGAACCGGTCGCCGTTTCCAGTGGAACATCAATAATGAATGCCCTGATTGGCATGAGCAAACGTACACACCGCGTGGTGCATTATCTGTCGTTTATCAGCTAAAAAGTAAAGGTGCAGTCCTGCAATTACTCGGACTCCACTGGTGGCCAACTGGCCTTTGATAGAGGGAGCTGTCATGGATAATTGGTCTACTCTTCCACCCTGACCAGACATGTTGGAAGAGGTGGGCCTACCGCGCACTGCTGGGTGGACAGAGGCGGTAGGGGGTATTTCAGAAACTTGCCCCATGGTTCCAACTGCAAAATTTTACCGGTGACCGCTGGCTTGCAAGTCCAGTGTGTTAACCATTACACCATGGCAGCTCCTTGCCTTTCTCAGTTAAAAACCTAAGCATACCGCGTTTATTACCAGACATTTGAAATTGGTAACCATCGTTTTTATCGTCTATTTCATTTGGTTACCGGTGCTGCAATAAAAACAATATTTGCTCAATAAATGAGGGCGTGTATGCACGCGCTTGCCGCTCTGTCCACATGCGCAGCCCAATCACCTGGTGGGCTTGAAGCACACCTACATCAAGCTCAGCTTCATCACCACGGAGGACCTCATCAAGGTGCGCAAAGACGTGTTCCCGGCGATCCGCAAGAATCGTGAGCGAGAGAAATCCAACGATGCCTACACGAGCATGCTGTCAAGGTGAGGGGTGGCCCCTGTGGGGTAGCTGGGCCGTGCAGTGACGCCTCTCCGTTATGCCACACTCGCTCACTCGGTCCCCTCACCTCACTCGGTCCCCTCATCTCACTCAGTTCACTCACCTTGCTCGTTCACACAGTTCCTCTCGCCTCTCTCGTTCACTCGGTCCCCTCCTCTTACTCGGTCCCCTCACCTCACTCGGTCCCCTTGTTCACTCGGTCCCCTCGTCTCACTCGTTCACTCGGTCCCCTTGTTCACTCATTCACTCGGTCCCCTTGTTCACTCGGTCCCCTTGTTAACTCGGTCCCCTTGTCAACTCGGTCCCCTCGTCTCACTCGGTCCCCTCGTCTCACTCGGTCCCCTCGTCTCACTCGGTCCCCTCGTCTCACTCGGTCCCCTCGTCTCACTCGGTCCCCTCGTCTCACTTGTACACTCGGTCCCCTTGCCTCACTCGTTCACTCGGTCCCCTCGTCTCACTCGGTCCCCTTGTTCACTCGGTCCCCTTGTTAACTCGGTCCCCTCGTCTCACTCGGTCCCCTCGTCTCACTCGGTCCCCTCGTCTCACTCGGTCCCCTCGTCTCACTTGTACACTCGGTCCCCTTGCCTCACTCGTTCACTCGGTCCCCTCGTCTCACTCGGTCCCCTTGTTCACTCGGTCCCCTCGCCTCACTTGGTCCCCTCGCCTCAGTCCTTCACTTGGAAATGTATAGCAGCCAAATACTGGAAATGCATGTTTTTAAATGTGGAGGGAAAAACCGGGAGACCCCGAGAAAAATTCACACTACCACAGGGGAACATGCAAACACCAAATATACAGGTGTCAGGGTTAGGATCAAACCCACGACCTCCTGCATACCGGACGAGAGAGGTAACATCTCGCCACCATGGCGCTCAGGCTCTTGAGAAGTGAAAACAAGTTTATTCCATGAAAGGCTGCATTGCCTTGGCTGCATGAAATGTCACCTGCCAATAGCAGGTGACATTTCAATTTGGAGCCACTCAAACACAAGAGTACTAACGGCCTTTATGAGTCTCAATTGTTATGCACGTGCTCAGAAATCAAAAGTACAGGCAGTCCCCACTTTTATAACACAATGCCTTCCTGGAAACCCCATAGTGAATTAGATAGTCGGACCCTCTTTTCCCATAGACAGTAGAAGCAGAAACATCACTTGCCAATGCGTTTTTTCTTTAACGGCCATATTTAACAGGGTTGAATAGGTCAAAATCAACAAACACACTTGAGAATATCAAAAGCACCATGGCAAATCACATCGGAAACAAGACTGACTGTTGCAATGTGTTTGGAGTCATGTCGGAAGGTGAGTCACAAATAAACTTCCTGCATAAATCGATCATTGGTGCATGACATAAACGTCGTGAATATAAAACGTCATAAATCGGACCGTCGTAAACCGCAAACCGTCTGTAAAAACATTGTTTATTATTTACGCTTGTTTACCCAGGAAAGCCTGAATCTCAAGACTTTTTGAGAGCGGGCAATGTTGCTATGTGTTTTCCCAAATAAGGTAATCATTCATCATTGGGATATTGTGGCCAATACCACTTCCTTTTTTTAATTAGCTAAGGGAGGAAACAGACAAACCCAAAGAAAACTAATACAGAGCAGGAGTTACATGCAAACTCCTAAAAAAAAGACACCAGTTGCAATTCGAACCTAGGCCCTTCTTATTGTGAGGCACAAGTGTGAACGTGGCATCACCCTGCTGTGCTAATTAATGAGCTCATCTCCAAACTAATCAAGTTACTACTTGAATAGGAAACGTTCTCGAAACATTGTTTTACTCTTGGTCCCAGTGCGCTGTCTGGAGGCAACTTGCTGGCAGAAGATGAGGGCAATTCCAAGAAAATGTCTGACCAGATGGAGAACATCACGGACATTCGGGAGTATGACGTCCCCTATCACGTGCGCGTGGCCATAGAACTCAAGATACACGTGGTGAGTGACTTGTTCATGTCACCACGAATCTGTCATTCTGTCTCATTTGTTCTGCCTCATTCCTTCAATTAGTCTGCAAGTTCATCTGCCGTAGAGCAAAAGATTTCAAGTTGACTGAGCGGTGGTAGGTTGGGGTTGCTAAAATGGATACTTTGTGAGGATTACAACTGTGGTTGTCCTATAAATAGACTCGCCCCCGCCATTGGAATGTGGAATTTCCATCACTGGCTCAGGACTGAGATGGGTAGAACCCAATGCTTACACTGCCCAATTTTTGTCATTTTGTATGTAGCCTGATTCTGGTGGTGATGGTTTATGTCATTACTCAGATAAATAGTGATTATTATTTTGTTGTGGTGTTGTGATTCGCACCCACTGGCGCAACATGTTGGTGATTTCTGTTGTGATGCAGGCACACTGGTACAACGTGCGGATTCGGGGCAGTGCTTTTCCCCCTGAGATCACCCGGAGAGATGACCTGGTGGAGCGGCCGGTGAGTTTGCAGTCTTGTCGGGTCTGTGTTGGAGTGGGGGACGAGTGCAGAGCCGTGTGTCGGTGCATGTGTCTGTGTCTTTGGCTGGGTCGTCTAGCCCGCATGCTCAGCCACCGCATGTCCAAGCTTCTTCTGTTTGGCCGGATAGATGGGTCTAAACGGGAGTGGCACGTACTAGAGAAGAGATGGCCAGATGTGGTACATAAGGATGTGGAGCTGATTGGACTTGCCGATGACTGGTACCAGCAGTGTCAAGATCGGCCTCTGGAGGAAGTTTGTGAAGGACGCTGCTGGGGAGTTGGAAGCAGTCACCTTCCAGGATCAATGGAGGGCAGAGGAGCGACGCTCATAGCAACAAACGAGCATAGCGCCGGGCGGCTAACACGCAGAGAGTTGGCACGTGGGGAGCACAGTTGGTGCATCTGCCAATCATATCAGTTAATCACCTGGGTTCGTTCCGTGACGTTCTGCCAGAGGGCCTTCGACACTTATTGTTGTAGGCGCACAAGCTGATAGCTATGTGTGTTTAAACGTTTGTGGTAGCTGATTGGTTTTACCATTGCACTACAATCCTGACTGCCTGTGTTCAATTTCTGGCTATGTGCATAATAATGGGGTAGTGGTAACTGAACCTGTCCTAGACCTCTCATAGGTTAGCCCGGCCTTCAATAATTACCTCATGCAATGTCTAAACGTTTGCACTGGGGAGACGAATACAGCGGGGAGTGGTTCTGAACACGACCCCCCTCGCGCGCAGTGCCATCCTTAACTGGTTATCACTAACTGTACTTACCCTTCAGCCTTTCAGGCTGAACGGGAGATGTTTTTATTTCTATTCTTTGGGTCTTTTGGTAAAGTCTTGTAGATGGTTCAAAGAATATAACAGAACCATCTATGTGACTTTACCAAAAGACCCAAATAATATGAATTCCTGCAGTCATGAAAGCTTTAAGTGAAGATTTGTTTTAATTTCGTTAGTATTCTTTGGTTCTTTCGGTAAAGTCACATATAAAGATAAAATAATAAATTAAATTAAATACTAGCATACGACGTTTCGATTGCAACACAAGCAATCATCATCAGGTATAAATTAAATAGAAACACAAATCTAGTATACTTAGAAATGTAATGTAATACAACAGAGAGTCGGATAACATAATAGTCAACACCCTATCTGGTTGATTACGTTCTTCCTGAGAATGCTAAATTTGAGAGAGAGATTAAACACAGAACCAGAAACATATAGACAGACATATAAGCAGACAGATATCACAGAGATACATAGAGAGAGAGCAAACATAGGCACAAAGAGAAACTACGCCTCTGTGTCGAGGCCTTAAATAGTGAGAGGGGGGGCGGGGGCGGGAGAGAGAGGGAGGGGTTAGAGAAATTAGCATGTCCATGAGTGGAAACGGTGAGTGGCAAGGTGTAAAAAGCTTCAGAGAGGGGGGCAGGGGCGGAGAGAGAGGGGTTACAGAAATTAGCATGTCAATGAGTAGCACGATGAGTGGTACGGTGCGAAAGCTTGAAAAAATTAGGAGGCAGGGAGAGAGACACACTAAATTAAATAACCTAGCAAAAATTTCGAAATGTAATGCAATGCAACACAGAGGGTCGGTCAACACACAATTAACGCATAGCCTGGTTGATTACGTTCTTCCAAAGATTGCTAAATTAGAAGTTAAGTGTGAAATTTAAAAAAACACAGACACGAAGACCGATAGACAAGCAGAGAGAGAGACAACGAAAAAACCCAGAGAGAGAGAGAAAAAACAAACTTAAAACTTCCCCGTAGAAGTGGTTCAAACTTAATTTGGAGCTTTCGTGACTGCAGGAATTATTCTTTGGTTCTTTCGGTAAAGTTTCTCTTTGTGCCTATGTTTGCTCTCTCTCTATGTATCTCTGTGATATCTGTCTGCTTATATGTCTGTCTATATGTTTCTGGTTCTGTGTTTAATCTCCCTCTCAAATTTAGCATTCTCCGGAAGAACGTAATCAACCAGATAGGGTGTTGACTGTTATGTTATCCGACTCTGTTATATTACATTACATTTCTAAGTATACTAGATTTGTGTTTCTATTTAATTTATACCTGATGACGATTGCTTGTGTTGCAATCGAAACGTTGTATGCTAGTATTTAATTTGATTTATTATTTTATCTTTATACGTGACTTTACCGAAAGAACCAAAGAATAATTCCTGCAGTCACGAAAGCTCCAAATTAAGTTTCGTTAGTATTGAGAGAAATGGGAATCGGTGGTTCGGTGCTTCACGCACTGCGCTTTGAATCTGCCAAAATGTGTTGGAGTCTTAGCAATGCACATCCACCAGTGCTTATTGGTATATTAACCTGACCTGGGCTTTCTCTAGGTTAACTCAGCCTAAAAGGATTACAGGTGTATTGTGTGAACGTCCGCAATGTGGTAATGATGGAGGTTCACGGCTGGCCAGTGTTATTAGATGTGCACATGCGCTAAGGTGATTGTGAATTCCAGATTACCGTGGTTGTTTTCAGGACCCAGTGGTTCTGGCCTTTGACATCGAGACGACCAAGCTGCCCCTGAAGTTCCCCGATGCTGAGACAGACCAGATCATGATGATCTCATACATGGTTGATGGCCAGGTAAGGTCACCTGTTTACAGGCTCCATTGTTGGGTCCAGCCAAGTCACGTCACATGTCTGTCATGAAGAGTAGCGTTGCTTATCGCCTGTTTTCACAGATTTTGTCGTTTGAAATTTCAGTCACTTTCAGGTCTCCAAAAAACTCACCGAGTCTCAAGACTCTTTTTCAGGAGGGTCCCGCTAAGTGTTCACGGTTGGGGTGATGATTGCCATGTGCTTCCCAATTAAGTACAGGTATCTCTCTTTATGAAAGAGATGTGTTCTGCAAAAAACACGCATAATACGAAATTTCGTGAATCGGTATGGCTTTTCCAATTTATTTAATACAAAAAATTATGGATGTCTTTAGATAGTCATTCCAGCGTTACTAACCTAAAAATATACACCGAAATCACTTCACAATTAAAAAATTAGAATAATGAACATACATTAAAATTATCATATAACTAATTTTAACATTTTTTTTACCTTTCTTGGGAACTCACCAAAGATCTGCATGTTGGAATGCCTGGAAAGTTGATGTAGAGGCGGTTTCGTTGCACTGCAGGGACACCGTGTTGCTGACGTGGATGGATCACGCAGCCTCCCGGGTGCTTTTTGTTTGATCATCTTATGGCGTGTGCCATTTGAACTTCGTTTACGTGGAAATTTTATTTTTTAAATGGAAAAAAATCCATAATTTGTCAATTGCATTATCACAAAATTTCGTAAACCGAACGTTCATAAATTGAGGGATAGCTACTTGGCAAGTAATTTGTTTAAAAAATAAATTGGACCTTGACACCAGTGCACAGCGGCCGACTGTTCTTCAAATGAAGTCGTGAGATATTTCGTGTCCACTGAAGCAGAAGTTGCGTAGTATTTTGTTGAAAATACATGCGCAGTATTAACCAGGGTGGCCTGCCGGATTCGAATCATGAACATCTCTCATTATCGGCGAACGCTCTACCGCTCGCTATTGTTATGTCAGTCACACTGATGTAACAAAATTCCTAGAGCTGGAATTTAATTTGAAAGTAAGTGAAACTCCTAATTTAAGTTGGCCTGGTTTTTTTTACATTAATCAAAATCAGCTGATGACCCTATTGGCAGGCATGTTCTCCAACTGTCATGTTTTCTTGGAATATAAAATAGTCACAAACACAATTGTCAGCAGTTGCGGAACATATTTGCCAACAAGGACTCTCCATTTTGATAATGTTCTATGTAAAATTAATAACGATTGGACAAGAATAACTGGAGAATATGTTTAAATTGAAAATAAGTAAATATAATTTCAAACAAGCAGACAGCTTTAGGATGAGTGCAGCTTGGAAATGTATCATTAAATAATAACATGCCAACCTTTTAAAAAAGTGTGTGTACATTTGTAATGACCAGAAGGGATAATCATGGGTAAGGGTGCGTTATATAATAACCAATTATGAGGGGGGTGTAACTGTGCTAAAGGTTAAAGGTGGGGTCAGTCTGGAATCTCTGGGAACCTGCTCGAAGGTTCTAGAAGGGGCGTGGCTAGAGGCGGGGCCTGGCCACGCCGAGGAGTATATAGGGGGGACGTGACCGACAATTCGGGGCTGTCGTTGGGTCCGGGTCCTGGCTGCCGTCGCTGTCTTCGCCGTCATCTCTTCTCCATCGTCCAGCCGCATGGCCGATCCGCTGTACGGCTCCCATCGTCGTCGCCTCTATATTAGTCAGCCAGTTATATAGTTAGACGCCGACGATGGGGCTGTGTGGATGGGTCACCTATGCGTAGCCCCATATATATACTCGCCTTTTGCCTGTCCAAGGACAGGTGTATTTCAGTAAATCTAAAACTTGCAAGCGAAAAGCAGACCGCGACGTGATATTCATTGCATCAATTCGTGTGCAATTTGTAAGGGCGCGGTGACAGACTTATTTCATTTAAAGGTTATAATCTCTTGTTCATCATGACGTCCTTTTTACTTCTATGTCTCAATAGCGTTACTGAGATCGCGTGACGTGAGGGTTCTGCCTTTGTAGTGAGGGTTATAAGTTGACGCTGAGGAGGGGGGAGGAGGCACCTCGCCCCCCCCCCCATGTGGAGTGATGTCACCCTCTCATGAATATTAATGACGGGGGGGAGGGTGCGCCATGTGGAGTGATGTCACGTGCGTTTCACACAAATAGACATTCTTGGCTCATTATGGTGATTGTGCCTGTAAGTGTGAGACATATAAAAGGAGCCCTCTGCACGTCGTGTCATGGAAGTCGCTCACTACACATTGATTGAAAATAATCCAGCTGAATTATAACGTGACTAACCATTTAGTATAACTGACTTACTAACCAGTATTATCACGTAAATCTGTACCTCACATTCACATATACTGTATAATATATTTTTTATAATTTAACAACTATTTAGTACAACTAATTAAGTATAACTAACTTGTTTCACCAGATAAGTATACCTTTATGTTAACATATCTAAAATAATGTATTATCAGCTTCATAACATCATTCATGTGAATATATTAACATCTAAGTTTCACTTGCTGCCACTTCCTCTTCCGTTGTGGGTGCACTTTGATGACATCGCACTACCTATTCACAATTTCTTGCAACTGGCCGTACCTATTTGTTAAATGTTGTGAGATTGCTCTCGAACACACCGGTGTGATGGAGTAATAATTTGGCACGTTTGGCTACGTCTCCAGGGATACCTCATCACCAACCGGGAGGTCGTCTCGGAGGACATTGAGGACTTTGAGTTTACACCGAAGCCCGAATATGAAGGTCCCTTCACCATCTTCAACGAGGCCGATGAGGTACAGCTGATGTTTCATTAAACCAGCTTAAGCTCAGAGTGACTTGGTGCTCAATTTAGAATCTTTATTTTATCTAGACTGGGGGAATCCAATGATATATTAATCTCGTTTTCACAGATGTCCAGGTGGGGAGTATCGGCAAGTTACAACAACAAACAATAAACAAAAATAAGGACAGAAAACAAAAAACAATGAGGATTGAGGCATTGATGGTTATGTCCCATTTGCATCCCTGAGCGAATGGTGGAAGTTCCACATTCTTATGGTGGGGGCGAGTTTATCCATAGGACAACCATTGTCATTTCCAGAAAGTGGTTTTCATTTAATCGACCCTAGAGGGATGATGGGCTGAGTCAACCCCCAACTATAATTTGAACTCACAACCTTCCACTTTGGTAATGGCTCGCTCCACCGCTGAGCTATCCGGCCAAATATAAATCTTTTGTTTTTTGTAACAGATCATGTTTAATCAAAATCTGCCCATTGCCGGCTTTTACTTAAGAACTTATTTTTCTTCATGTCCCATATGGAAAGTACATGGAAGTTTAGGTCCAAGTTTAAGTTGGTGAGACGTGATAGCTTGTAAACTAAGCTCATTGCACGGTGCTTTGGACAGGCTGGACTCCTGCAGAGGTTTTTCGATCACCTCCACGAAACCAAACCAAACATCTTCGTGACCTACAACGGCGACTCTTTTGACTGGTGAGGTCCGCAGATCACAACGCGTCTCAACCGATGCAAACGCAGCTCATCCCAATATGCGTGCATGTCAGTCTGTGTGTGAACTTCTCATGCGAATGCCTTTATCGGAATCTGTAATATAGCACTTCTCGTGCATGTGTGCGCATGCGTTTATGTGCACGTGTTTGTAATTAGCTTGCTTGCTTGTTTGTGCGTGTGTGTTTGTGTGTAGTGGGGAGCGGTGGCGCTGCAGTTAGCATGCTGCGCTACGAACTTAATGACCCTAGTTCGATTCCCGCTCACGGCCAACACCAGTGATGATTATCTGAACCGCACCTGGGCCTCCTCGAGGTCGACTCGGCATCATGTTAATACTTGGTGCGGTGTCTAAACATTGGCACTGGGGAGACAAAAGGCGGCCGGGGCACTTGCCCCAACAGTCTGTTAAGGCTATACGGGGATCTTTGTACTTGCATATGGATGTATGTAATATGTTTGAGTGTTGTTCATGTGTGCGCGTCTTGTGTTGGGGGTTCGAGGCCGTTTGTGGAGCGGCGTGCTCTCGAGCATGGCCTGGATCTGCTCATTGAGACCGGGTTCCAGAAGGATTCGCAGGGAGAGTACAAGGCCACACAAGCACTGCACATGGACTGTCTACGGTAACATGTTCTGCAACGTCATCGTCATGATCGTTAGCATCAACAATTGTAGTTTTTTTCCAAGTCTGCACTGCACATTGTTATAGCCGGCAGGTGGCGCAGAAATAGTGCTTGTGCCTCACGGCAAGAAAGTCCTGGGTTTGATTCTGAATGCTGGGCACCTTTCAGAGTTTGTATGTTTTCCCTCTGTTCTGCATGTGCTTTCTCCGGTTTCGTCCCATAGCTAAAATACACACACAGTCTAACTGTTTTTGGCCAAAACAATCCCAATGCTGAAAAATTCACTGTAAATTACTCCATTGGTATTACGTATAGTAACATCATGTCACTAAATGTTATTAGAGCACATTTATTTTTTGCTTAGTGGACCCCATGATGGTAGCTGTGCCTGTGCAGAAAAAGGCAACTTCACACGGCCTTATAACTAATACTTTGATGCAAATTTAGTATTTGCATTCTTATAATGCAATGCGACAATACGTGGCAATTTTTCCATGTAATTGACAGGTAATTATGGACCTTGATGCCGGCACATAGTTACCTCCGCTTCTCGAAGACCACCGTGAAGCAGATGGCGCATATTGTAGCACAGTTACCGCATCCGCAGCAGTGGGCACTGGGCCGCCAGTAGGGGGCAATGTTGCTGTGTGTAATGCTTATCGGGAAGTGGCGTGGTACACCCCGCCTGCGTAGGTGCACGCGGGTAGCCATCGTGAGTTTGCGCCGTGTGTATATGTGGGGATCGAGCAGCTGGGTGAAGAGGGACAGCTACCTGCCGGTTGGCTCGCACAACCTCAAGGCGGCCGCCAAGGCGAAGCTGGGGTACGACCCCGTTGAGCTGGATCCCGAGGAGATGTGTCGCATGGCAGCTGAAGAGCCACAGGTGTGGGCACAATGTCGATTAATGTTCACGTTTCAAGTTCTATATAGAGGCGAGAGTTGGCGATCAGCAAACATTTTGTGAAATTCCCTTTTCCATGGGCTCTGAGTTGCCATACCCTGGCTTGCCATGAGAAGGCCATAGAGCAAGTTGACTAATCACACCATCGGTTTCCATCTGTATGGGGATCGAGTGTATCCCCCCTCACGTGCGTGGATTTTCTCCGGGTGCTCTGGTTTTCTCGCACTTGAATAAGTCGTTAATTGTCTGAAAACCTCTTAAAATAAAATCCAATGCAGGACCGTTCTGAAAAAGAGTCTTATTCCTGAATAAATAAGTAAATTACCATTATATTTATTATTAAAGGCTATATGGGGGATCTTCGTCTGTGATCCACTGTTGCTGCTGCCCACTGTCTGCGTGTAGACGCTGGCCACGTACTCGGTGTCGGACGCGGTGGCCACCTACTACATGTACATGAAATACGTGCACCCGTTCATTTTCGCGCTCTGCACCATCATCCCCATGGAGCCGGACGAGGCGAGTACTCCTCCACATGTGCCGTCGCGTGGCCCAGTGGTATTGTGCGTGCCATTTTGTCGCAGAGGTTGCTGTTTCAAATCCGGCAGGATGCCTTGGTTTAATATTTATCTATTTTTTATTGCTTACTCGAAAGCCTTGATGAGTTTCAATAATTTTTTGTTTAGGTGGGTCCTGCCAAGTTTCATGGTAGGGGGCGATGTTGCAATGTATAATCCCAATCGAGTAGTTTGTAAATATTTTTTCAGCATTGGGACGTTTTGGCCAATACTGGTTACATTGTATGTTTTTACATACTCATTGGGTCTTTCGGTAAAGTTGTGACTTTACCGAAAGACCCAAAGAGTATGAATTCCTGCAGTCATGAAAGCTTTAAGTCAAGATTGTATGTTTTGTTATGCTATGGAAGGAAACTGGAGAACCCAGAGAAAATCCCTGTAGAACAGGGGGAGAACATACAAACTCGACATAGAAAGGCGCCCCAGTTGGGAATAGATCCCAGGACATTCACAGATGGTGTTAAAGATCCCGTGATGGCATTTGAAGAAGAGTCGGCCATCCTGTGCTGGTGTCAGGGGCCAAATTTATTATATTACTTGCTAATTAATTGGGAAACATACCATTCGTCACCGCCCACTGTAAAAACATGGCAGGACCCTCTTGAAAAAGAGTATTGAAACTCGGTGGGACTTTCATGTTTAAACAAGCGTGATAGTAAGCATCATTGTCTCGAGTATAACACGGTTTAGAGTTCATCATTGGGATGTTAAACAGCTGCTTGCTAACAACACCCTCTCTGGCAGCGAATGCGCTTACACACGGGTTTGGGGTGGTGGTGCAGTGATTAGCGCGCTGCACTTCGAACCCGGCGACCCGAGTTCGATTTTTGCTCACGGCCAACATCGATGACAAATATCTGAAGGGGTCCTGGGTCCCCACTAGGTCAACTCGGCCTCAAATGAGTACCATGTAGTGTGCAAACATCACCACTCAGGGACAAAGGCGGCCGGGCGTGGTGCTGGCCACCCACCCCATCACGTACCGTGCTGGCCTTCATAGGCATTGCTCGCTAACAGCACTTGCCCCTACAGCCTGTTATCAGCTATACGGGGGATGTTTGTCTTTGGCTTTGTCACAGGTGCTTCGGAAGGGCTCTGGCACTCTGTGCGAGGCACTACTCATGGTGCAGGCATTCCATGCCAACATCGTGTTCCCCAACAAGCAGCAGGAGGAGTTCAACCGGCTAACGGGCGACGGTCACGTGCTGGACTCGGAGACCTATGTAGGGGGCCACGTGGAGGCCCTGGAGTGCGGCGTCTTCCGCAGTGACATTCCCTGTCGCTTCAAGATGGTTGGTGTCAATGTTCTCTCCCTGCAGTGGTGGTGTCGCGACGTGCCTGAATAATAATTATAATGATGATGAATCATAATGATTTGTTTTGATTGAGCACCGTTTACGCCGGGACATCTCAAACCCTCCCAACATGTGGCAGAATGTTGCGTCTTCTTTGCATCTAAACGCTATGCCGTCTCTGGGTTACAGGCATGCACCACCACATCTGACTGCTGACGATTAGTGGCGAGGGTGATGCCGGGACACTTCCACTGTGTGCTGATGAGCACTGATCAGTGATAGTGAGGGTGACGCTGCGAACATGCGACTGTGTCTGATAGAACCCAGGTGTGTTTGAGGAGCTCATGGAGAAGGTTGAGACCACCCTGAAGCATGCGCTGGAGGAGGAGGAAAAGATTCCTCTGGACAAGGTCAACAACTTCTCTGAGGTTGGTGGATGTGAAAATTACACATCTTTGGTTGGGACCAGAAAAATCACTAGTGGCCAGCAGCCAGCCTTGATGTGTGATAACAGGTGAGTGTCGTAGGTGGTGAGCAGTGGATAGTGTTATGCACTACGAACCCAACGAACCGAGTTCGATCCCACTTACGGCCAACACCGGTGATGATTTTTTGAATCGGTTTTGGGCCTCCCCTAAGTCGACTCAGCTTGAAATGAGGACCTGCTCCGATGTGTAAACATCACCACTGGGTAGACAAAGGCGGCCATAGTACTTGCCACCCACCCTCTTGTGTGCCATGCCGGCTTTCATAGGTGCTCGCTAAAAGCACTTGCCCCACCACTATGTTTAGTCGATACGGGGATCTATGCAGGACCGAAGCGGTCCTGCATAGATGCCATATTCTCTGTCCTTGATGTAGGGTATTTCAACGTGACTTACATTTCTGTCTTGTGGCGCTTACTTTATTTAACATATTTTTCGACCACATAGTTTGGGAAGTTTTTCATTGCTGTACCAGAGGAATTTTTTATCCGGTACAGATACAATGAAAGGCTGATCGATGCCCTGGTGTGATCAAGGGTTTGCTCCCTATAGTCAACCATGTTATTTTTTATGATTATTTCGTGATTGCTTCTCATTCTGAGAAAGAGTTGGATGCTCTAATGCTGAACCTCGAGTGTTCACTAAGAGGTGGGGCCTTACCATCAGCCTCACCAAATACTAAGCACCTGCCTGGATATGTTGTGCTATCAAACACTCCACGCCCTCAACTCCCCATGAGTGATTGGGAAGTTGTGGAGGGAGTGGACAAGATTTCATACCTGGGCAGTGTGCTTCTGACCAGCTCCGGTTTGACAGCAGAGGTCTCACTCCGAATCAGTCGGGGGCAGTATTATGTTTCCATTGGCTGATTAACACCGTGTGAAAGCTACCAGGTTCGTCGCTCCGCAAGAACCTTTCAGGTTTTTTCAAACCCAAAGGTTTGTTATGGCCTCCCTTCTCTATGCATGTGAAAAGTGGACCCCTCGAATGGAACATCTGCGCCGATTAGAAACATTCAGTTTGGCCTGCCTACGTTTCATCCTGGGTTTAACCAGCCTGGATTGTGTGAGGAGCTCACAGATCCTTGAACGATCTGGACCCAGTCCCATCACTGAGCTCCTCCATTAAGCAAGGCTGCTTTGGCTGGGTCATGTAGCCCACATTCCCAAAGCAGCTTCTATTTGGTCGGATAGAGGGGGCTAAATGTGCCCGGCACTGGATAGAGAAGAGATGGGCTGATGTGGTAGAGGAATATGTGGAGTTGAGTGGACTTGCTGATGACCGATACCAGTAGTGTCAAGATTTGTTTTGATGGAAGAGGCTCATTAAAGACGCTACTTGGCAGTTGGAAGCAGTCGCCCACCAACAACAGTGGAGGGTAGAGGGGCAGCCAATTGGCACATAGGGGACACAATTGGCACATAGGGGACACATCTGCCAGTCATCTCAGTTGACCCATGACATCTGGGTCTGTTTCATGACCTCACAGCATTGAGCCTTCAGACACTTCACGTGGCCTCAGGGTTCACCTAACTTTGCACAAGCACCGTGGTGATGTCACCGCCACTTAGCGTTGAACAGCGGTTGTCGTTGCTGTTGTGTGCGTGCACCCACTCCACACAGGTGTGCGAGGAGGTGCGGTCCAAGCTTCGTGCTTTGCAGGAAGTGCCAAGCCGGATCGAGTGTCCACTCATTTACCACCTGGACGTGGGGGCCATGTACCCCAACATCATCCTGACCAACCGCCTGCAGGTGCAGCCTTGCACGCTCGCCCAACGCTCCATTCAGCGTCACGTGATCTTTGCACATGGGTTCGGTGGATTATTGCGACGTGATAGGAATATGAGCAGCACGGTCACGTAGCGGTAACAATCATGTCGCACGGCAAGACAGGCCTAGTTTTGATTCCCGACTTTTGAGTTTATTCATTCCCTGCTCTGAATGGGTTTTATCTTGGTTCTGCGATTTCCTAACTTAGCAGGACCATCCTGAAATAGAGTAAAGATTCGGTGAGGTTTTTCCTGAGCAAACAAGCATATTAATAAAATGTATTGAATTTCGATTTAAAGCTTTCGTGACTGCAGGGATTCATCTTCTTGGTTCTTTCGGTAAAGTCACGTAGAAGGGAAATAATAAAAATAAAACATAATAAAATAATTCTCACGACGTTTCGGCCACAACGCAAGCAGACGTCCTCAGGTGAAGAATGCAACACCACCAAGCTTGGAGCGTATATTTAAGCTGGGTTGGAGGGGGCAGAAGAGCGCCTTGACAAAAGAGTTTGCATATCAAGAGGAATTTAGCATATTTATGGGAAATGCGTAGGAGGTAGGCGGGGGGTTTCAAAGTCATATTATGCCCGTGCATTATGCAGGATTACCGAAAGAACCAAGAAGAAAAATGTATTGATTTGAAGCCTTCGTGACTGCAGGAATTACTCTTTGTTTCTTTCGGGAAAGTCACGTAGAAAGAAAATAAATTAAATAATAGAATACGGCGTTTCGATTGCAACGCACGCAATCGTCATCAGGTAAGAATGAATGAGAAAAAAACCTAGTAAACTTAGAAATATAATACAATATAAAACAGAGTCAGCTAACACAACAGTCAACACCCTACCTGGTTGATTACATTCTTCCAAAGATTGCTAAATTTGAGAGAGAATCAAAACACAGACACGGAGACACATAGAGAGACACAAGCAGAGAGAGACAACACAGAGATACACATAGGCACAGAGAAAAACAACACCTCTGTATCGAGGCCTTAAATAGAGAGAGGGGGGGGATGGGGGTTGGGGCAGAGAGAGATGGGGGGGGGGTAGAGAAATTAGCATGTCAATGAGAGAGTTGTGTGGAAATCCACCCCGTAGCAGCCGGGGGAGAGAAAGAGCAAATGGAGAAAACAAACTTAACAAACCTGGCAAATTTTAGAGAGAGAAATAGGAAGTTTGAGAAAACAAACTTTGTAAATTTTGTAAATGTAATGCAATGCAACACAGAGAGTCGGTTAACATGCAGTTAACGCAGAGCCTGGTTGATTACGTTCTTTCAAAGATTGCTAAATTAGAAGTTAAGTGTGAAATTTGAGGGAGAGACAAAACACAGACACGGAGACACATAGACAGACACACAAGCAGAGAGAGATAACACAGAAACACACAGAGAGAGAAAACAAACTTAAATCCTCCCTGTAGAGGTGGTTCAAATTTGATTTGAAGCTTTCGTGATTGCAGGAATTCCACCACCATGCGTGTCAGTAAGGCTTTCCACCACCACAAGTGTGTTATACTGTAATAATTATTGTTTGAGCTCTGCAGTGGCCTGAATATCAATTCTCACAAGCAAATTTATCAAATTAGGTACAACGTTTCATTTGAAACTATGTCCTGGAGTTTTATTCTAACTTCCTGGATTTTGTCTTGATGAAGTTTGACGCAGTTTTAATTGAAGCATCATATGAAATTGCTAAATTTGGTAGTGAGAATTATTCTTCAACTTACCAGTGAGCTGAAACAATTCTAATTGGCGCATTGTTCGACACTTGTACGCGCGACAGTTTAATTTGTGTGGCCGTGTCGGGTGGTGGAGTGTCTGAACCACACACATTTGACTCCAGATCATTATGTTGCCTCACCCAGATATTAATGATGGATCAACATTTTGGCTGAAGTTGAGTAGTCATCGTTTGCGATTGCGAGGGATGCTCTGTGTGTTTGAGCTGCAAGGGGTCAGCGGTAGTGTAGCGGTTAGCGTGCTGCGCAACGAACCCAGTGACCTATGCTCGATTCCCGCTCACGGTCAACACCAGTGATGATTATCTGAACTGGTGCTGAGCCTTCCCTAGGTCGACTTGGCTTGAAATGTATATCTGGTGCGATGTGTAAACATTACCACTGGGGAGACAAATGCAGCTGGGCATGGTGCTGGCCACCCACCCCCTTGTGGGCCGTGCCGGCCTTCATAGGTGATTGCTAACATCACTTGCCCCAACTGTCTATATGGTGGATCTTTGTCTTTACCTTTGTTTGAACTGCAGCCGTCCGCCATGGTGGACGAGGCGACGTGTGCAGCCTGTGACTTCAACAAGCCAGGTGCTAGCTGCCAGCGTCGCATGGCTTGGCAGTGGCGTGGGGAGTTCAGTGAGTGAACTATTTGTTTTGTGCCATGGCATTACTTGCAATTTGGGGTGGCGGATAGTGGAGCAATGGTAGCACTTGTGTCTCACGGCAAGAAGGGCCTGGGTTTGATTCCCATTCGGGTGCCTTTCTGTGTGGAGTTTGTTTGTTCTCCCCCAGTTCTGCATGAGTTTTTGTGTTTTTTAAATACATTCCATAGCAAAAACATAAAATGTAACTGGTATTGGCCAAAAAACATCTCAATGCTAAAATACTTACTGCAAATTACTGAATTTGGATTACACATGGCAGGACCATGATGAAAAAGAGTCTTGAGACTCAGCAAGGTTATGCTTGGATTCTGGCTCTGATCTACTTCTCTGGTCCACCATCCTTTTGCAATATCAGGCAGCTCCAACGTGTGTGATCATATCGTCGCTCGTTCACAGTGCCAGCCACTCGGAGCGAGTTTCACCGCATCCAGCAGCAGCTGGAGAGTGAAAAATTCCCATCCATGTTCCCCGGTGGACCTCCGCGAGCCTTCCACACTCTGTCCCGGGAGGACCAAGCCAAGTACGAGAAGAAGCGCCTTGCAGGTAAACTGCGGTGCCATCCAGAGCCCCAATCCCTTAACAACAACACATCTGACTCTCACACTTAACATCCAGCACCTTGACCCTGAACATCTAATACCTTGACCCTGAACATCTAACACCTGGCCCTGAACATCCAGCACCTTGACCCTGAACATCTAACACCTGACCCTGAACATCTAATACCTGACCCTGAACATCTAAAACCCGACCCTGGACATCCAGCACCTTGACCCTGAACATCTAACACCTTGACCCTGAACATCAATCACCTTGACCCTGAACATCCAGAACCTTGACCCTGAACATCCAACACCCTGACCCGTAACATCCAACACCTTGACCCTGAACATCTAACACCTGAACATCTAACACCAGACCCTGAACATCTAGCACCTGATTCGACACATTTATAATAACGCGATCTGACCCAAAAACCTATATTATGAATAATATTGGTCGCGAAAGCCTACGTGTTAAATTGATCTAACACCTGACCCTGAACATCTAATACATTACCTTGAACATTTAAAACTTGACCCTTAACATCTAACATGCATAAAGAGAAAAAACAAAGAGAGGTCTAGAATGCACGTGTGTTTGCGTGCACTCTAGATTACTGCCACAAGGCCTACAAGAAGGTGCGGGTGACGCGCATGGAAGAGCGCATGACCACCGTGTGCCAGCGTGAGAACTCCTTCTATGTGGACACGGTGCGTGCGTTCCGAGATCGCCGCTACGACTTCAAGGGCCTTCACAAGGTGCGTGCGTATGTACCTATGTATGGGCTGTAGAAGAGATGGGCTGAGGGAGGTTTTGGAGCCGATTGGACTTGCCGATGACCGGCACCAGCGGTGTCAACATCGGCCTCTGTGGAAGAGGCTCATGAAGGGCGGTACTGGGCAGTCGCCCTCCAGTAGAGGGCAGAGTAGCAATACTCACTGTAATGGCGAAAGCGCTACTGCCGGGCCATTCCACTGCTCTAGCAGCTCTTGCCCCGATGGTGTGTAAGGCTTGGGTGTGATGTTTTGCTCACTGTGGTATTACAATGCGTGGCATCGCATGTTGCGTGTGTGTGTTTTGGTGCAGGTCTGGAAGCGCAAGCTGGGCAGTGCCGCGGATAGCGGTGACGCCGCGGAGGTTAAACGCTGCCGGAACATGGAGATCCTGTACGACTCTCTGCAGTTGGCACACAAGTGCATCCTCAACTCCTTCTACGGATACGTTATGCGCAAAGGGTGGGTGTCGATGCCTCTTTATGCACACAGTATTCCCTCGTTTTTCACGAGGGGTACGATGCATGTGAATAGAAAATGTTGTGGATAATGATATTGGGCTGCGGAAAGGCATAAATACATGAAAATTATCATTACGCAAATAAATTAATTGGTTTTAATAAACATTAATGAAAAAAATATATTGAAGTATTAAATTAAATAATAGTTTATAAATTAACTTACCGCATCACCACTTTATCTCATTACTTTCTTTCTCTCTCTCGATGCAGTCCTGTTTAGTTCCAAATGCGATTCGGTGATAGCTAAAATTGCGAATAGCAAATTCGTGAATAACGAGGGAATACTGTTCTCAGTTGTGTGCCCGTGAGTGTAAATTATTCCAAATTATTTATTTTGGCAGCGCCAACACAGCCGTTTGCGCATTGTGCTAAAACACGGCAAATTGAATTCGGTTTCTGCTCATGGCCAACACGATAAGCCATATTACCAGGCTTTACCTGGCTTTACCTGGTAATATGAACATAGATATATACTAAAATGATTTGCTTACTTTTCCTCTACTTTGCACTTCTATTGTGTTTTTTTATTGTTTGTTGTAACTTTCTGACCTGCCCCGACTGGAAATTTATGAAAAAGAGCTATATAGGTCAACGGACTCCTCTAGCATAAATAAAGATTCCGATTCTAATCGATGATGAGTGTCTTGAGCTTCCCTGAGGTCAATTCAGCCTTAACTGAGTACTTTGTCTGGTGTATGAAACATCAGCACTGGGAGACAAAAGTGGCCGGGGGTTGTTCTAGATTTCTGCCACAATATTTGTACACTACGCAGGCTCTCTTAGGTGCTTGCTAGCAGTATGAGCCCCAGCAGTCTTGTACAAGGGATCTTGTGTTTGTGTAAATTATGCAACTCGTGCTTTTGCCATGTGGTACAGACTGACGTGTGATTTGTGCAGCCGGCTTCGGCTTAGGTCATGTGGTGTCAGCCTGCCACGTATTGCTGCAATAGTAATGCTAAACTAAACGTGCGGCCCTGCTATGTCTCTCTTGCGCCCGTGTTTAAGGAGAGGATGAGCGTGTTGTTGTGTTGCCCCGTTCCTCTGCGTGTGGCAGGGCACGTTGGTATTCGATGGAGATGGCCGGGATTGTGTGCCACACTGGAGCCAACATTATCATGCAGGCCCGTGAGCTCGTGGAACAGATCGGGTGAGTTCTAGCGATTGACAATGCTTTATTCACTTGCAACACGCTTGTGAAAAATATTAAGTTAAAGATATATCACTTTTAAACGGGTCAGATTAAACGGTGCTGATTAATTTGCTTTGCCGCTGATGACTTTCCGCAGCCGCCCGCTGGAGCTGGACACGGATGGGATCTGGTGCGCACTACCCAGCTCCTTCCCCGAGAATTATATCTTCCACACGAGCAGTGCCGAGAAGCCCAAGGTCACCGTCTCGTACCCGGGCGCCATGCTCAACATCCTGGTCAAGGTATGTTGTGGCCCTGTGCCCTCGGGCACCCTGTAGGACAACGTCAGGTTCTAACACACATCTCCACGACAGTCATTGAAACATCCGGCCCGTGGCTCAGTGGTCGAGCAAGCGGCTCGCAATTGGAAGGTTGCGAATTAATATCCCATCATGCCTCCGGGGTCGATGAAATCAGTACTGCTTTGTGGGGAACTCGATAGTGGTTTTTGTAATGCTACGTCTTGTGTCACGTAAAACATGAGTTTGTCTGGGAACTTTAGAGTCTCTAATTTGGAACTCGGTACACAGCTGAGCTCACGCACAATTAATTTGAGGTGATTCCATTTCTCTCAGTCAGTGCAAGAAATGTTGCGCTGCCATGCCCAAGTTCTTCTGCTAATGTGCTGTGTATTTGAATATGCATGAACACACCTCATGTAAATATACATATTATTTTCTTGGTTCTTTTGGTAAAGTCACATAGAAGGAAAAATAATAATAATAAATAAATAAAGATTCTCACCATTATTTTCCTTCTACGTGACTTTACCGAAAGAACCAAGAAGATGAATCCCTGCAGTCACGAAAGCTTTAAATCGAAATTTATACATTATGCCAAATGACATGTATATGAACATGCAGGAGCATGCTCCATGTCAATTGTCTTATGGATAAGCTCACTCCTGCCATCAGAATGTGGAATTCCACCATTGGCTCATGGCTGTAAGCAGGAAATAAGTACAGCCTCAATGCTCTTATTCTTTGGTTCTTTCGGTAAAGTCACGTAGAAATAAATAAAATAATAATAGAATACGACATTTCGATTGCAACACAAGCAACCATCATCAGGTACAAATGAATGAGAAAAGAACATAGTGAACTTGGAAATATAATGCAATACAACACAGAGTGTTGGCCAACACAAGTCAACACCCCACCTGGTTGATTACGTTCCTCCAAAGACTGCTAAATTTGAGAGCGAGACAAAACATAGACACACAGACATACACACAAGCAGAGAGAGGCTCACAGAGAAAAACAGAGAGAGACACACATAGGCACACAAAAAGGCAACGTCTCTGTGTCGAGGCCTTAAATAGAGAGGGGGGGGGGGCAGAGAGGGAGTTGTGTGGAATTCCTGCCCATAGTGGCTGGAGGAGAGAATGGACCCATAAATAAGCACGGAACAAGCACGGTAGATATCAAATTTAGTAAAATTAGGAAGTGTAATGCAATGCAACACAGAAAGTCGGTTAGCATATAGTTAACGCATAGCCTGGTTGATTACGTTCTTCCAAAGATTGATAAATGACAAGTTAAGTGTGAAACAAACAAGCACGACAAACCCTCCCCATAGAAGTGGTTCAAACGGACTAATAATTATGAACAGGTGAGGTCCTCCACATGGACCCCCCCCCCCCCATCATTAATAATGAACGGGTGACGTCACTCCGCATGAAGAAGGTGGAGTGGAAACGAACATTTGTTTACGCAAATTACCTTTCATTTTGACCTGTATTTATGGAAAGTAAAGCTATTAAAGAAATCAACGCAGCAACTAATATAAGGAGCCAAAAAAAGGCTGTGTGTGTGTCTCGCACGTGACGTCAATCCACATGCCCCCCCCTCATTATTATTCAGAAGAAGGTCGAGCGGCTATGATAATTTTTTTACGCAAATTCGCTTTCGATTTTACGTATCTTTATAGAAAGTGAAGGCAATAAATAATTCTACGCCGCATCACAGTGCACTTGGTGCCTTTATTTATTCCTTCGGCACGTCCAACAAAAGGTAAGTCTACTTTTCGCTTCCAAATTATGCTACAATAAACATTTCTTGCAGACATTGTATCGAATTCCAATTGTTTTCAACCCCAGCGAGCGAAAGCAGACGATAAGTAAGTATCAGAGCAGTGAAATTCAAGTAATTGAAGGTCCGTTAAATACAGTGCTACTGTGACATTCCGTCAGGTGTTTTATGACACATTTGCGTGCAACAACCACTGCCATTAATGCAGTGCTGCAGTCAAATGCTGCGAGGTGTTTTATGACTTCCTTTTGTGCAACATTCACTGCCATTAATACAGTGCTACAGTGAAATGCAGTTAAGTGTTTGATGTCATCATTTTTTTCAATAATCCCTGCCATTACATTTAGATAAGATACAATTATACTCTGATCATTTTATTCGTAACTCTAATGCTTCTCTTTGGGCTTCGTTATTTGCTAAGTTTCTTCAGACACTATCAGCACTCTCCTTTCTTCACTCTTCGCTATCAAGCGTCCATCGGTAAAGATACATTTGTCAGTTAACAGCTTCAGGTGATTTGAAAACAGTGCTAAAGTGAAATTACGGGTTTTTTCAAATTATACAGCCACAGAGATTGTTCGCTTTTGCAACCGAGGCGAAATCGTCTTCATCCCGAGACTCGACCTAGCTCCAAGTGATGTCACTCTTCCTTTCGTACTGAAACGACGACAAATTCCGATAATTCCTGCGTATGCGATGACGATCAACAAATTGCAGGATCAGACTTTTGAAAATTTGGGTATTTATCTCAATAAACCCGTATTTTCCCATGGCCAGTTGTATGTGGCTCTGTCTAGATCTGATATCCTCCGCAGATCAAAGTGTCCATCAAGGATAGCCAACTGCAGGGAAACCTTTTGAACAGTGATAAGAGATTCATAAAATATTGTATACCAAGAAATCTTCCAAAGTCCTTAATTTCATTTACTAAGTTAAGAAAAAAATATTTTTGTTGCTACATTTCCAAATAAAATTAACAATCACAATTAAACGTTAATTTACATCTTTAATATTACAGCTTCCGTCCTCGGACGGGCTAACAAGCTAGTTACAAATAAAAACGCACGGCTGTTTTTGTGTTGTGCGTTTTGCAGGAGAGCTTTACAAACCACCAGTACCAGGAGCTCACCGAGCCCAGGTCTCTTCGGTACGAGACTCGCTCGGAAAATTCCATATTCTTCGAGGTGGATGGGCCGTACTTGGCCATGATCCTGCCAGCGTCCAAAGAGGAGGGCAAGAAACTGAAGAAGAGGTGGGTTGGGGGAAAAAGGTCATGATTTTAGCTCTGATTCAACAATAATTGGAGCTGTCACAGTGGTGTCACGGTTCGCACCACACTCACTGATCTTGCAATCCAGCGGTCGTCGGCTCGATTCCACCAGCCTGTTGAAACTATGGTAAAAATTTCTCAAATCCCTCCCCACCACCTCCATCCACCTACCAGACATGGATACAGTGCAGTCAATCAGCAGGTCGGTCGCATGTGGTGGGGTAGAGTGTGGGTAGGTACACCTCTTTCAACACGTCTTGTCAATGGTGAAAAATAAACCAAATACCCTCGAGAATTCACTTCAGTGGAAGCCCTTCCGGCAGCAGTGCCATGATAAGAAATTGCAGGGCCGCAACTTTACCTTTATTTTTATTAGAAAAATGTAAATGGTGTTTGGGATAAATATATTCTTAAATATTTTTACTTTTTGGAAATTATATCAACCAAAGCAAATCTACAGACTTCTCTGGAGCCATCAACTATATTTCCAAATTAGACATTGATTTTCAGTGGTTACCCAATTTACATTGCTATTCTTCTTAGATCATAGTTGCTACTTATGCCTCAGCAAGAAGCGTCGAGGTTTGATTCCTGATTTGGGCAGCTTTCTGTGTGGAGTTTGTATAATGTCCACTTCTTCGGCATGGTTTTCCTCTGGGTTTTCCATAGCTAACAGAAATCTCCACAATATAACTGGTATTGGCCAATCATCCCAACCGCTTGTTAACCACTCGCACCTGTTCTCTTAACTGGCACCATAACAATCCCACTTTATCTCAACCACTGTTATATTTTGTACCAATTTATAATTGTTGTTAAGCTCCTTGGAATAAGTCGCTATATAAATTTATATAACATAAGATCAAATCCTAAAGCTGAATAATTACCTGCAAATTACTCTATTGGGATTATACACAGCAAAGCTCTGAAAACTAGGCTGGACCCTCATGAAAAATGTCTTGAGATTCAGTGAGGCTTTCCTGTGTAAACAAGCATGATAATAATATCCAGTAGAAAGAGAGTAAGTCATTTGCAAGTGTTTTTCAAATGGCACGTCTGTGAGTCTGCCTGTGCTTGAGTTGTCGCCGTGTACAAGTGTCCCTGTGCTGCCTTTTGACGCAGGTATGCGGTGTTCAACGAGGACGGTTCTCTGGCCGAACTCAAGGGGTTTGAGGTGAAGCGGCGCGGAGAGCTACAGCTCATCAAAATCTTTCAGTCGTCGGTGTTCGAGGCGTTCCTCAAGGGCTCCAACTTGCAGGAGGTTTATGCTGCCGTGGCCAAGGTGGCTGATTACTGGCTCGATGTGCTCTACAGTAAGGTAAGTGACGGTGCTGAAGGAACCCGTGCTTTTTTGACGTCTGCTTCTGTAAGAATGTTACTGTGACATGGCCCAGTGGTCGCGAGTTTTCCGCTTGTTGCAGAGGTTCATGATTTGAATCCGGCAGCCCACCCTTGTTATTTCTGCAGGTGTATTAGGGATAAGATACAACGCACCGTCTGCTTAATAGTGGACATTAAAGATCCCTTGAAATAATTCTAAATGAGGAGGCCATTGTGTGCTGGCATTGCACTTCTAATTTTCCAAATTAGTGAAAAATTACACAAAGTTACTCAATTGGGATTACACAGAGGAACATCGCAGTGTACAGGATGGACCTGATTTGAAATCGCTATATCTCTGCAACCACAAACCGCCCATGAATTAAACTCTTACCACTTGAAAGAGTGAGGCATAGTTTCAAATGATTACCGTTATATGCCTCTACCCAGCGTACAAACAGCCCCGAGCCCAGACATGGGCAAAGTACGGCCCGTTGGGCTTTTTAATCCGGCCCGCCGAACATGTCCAAATATTATTATTAAATTAAATTTTACCTTCCTCCGGTAATGCCCCCATTTCCCCATTAGATGGCACACTTTATGTAATTCAACAAAACAAACAAAACTTAACTCCGAGTTCTCTCCGAATTTCACGAGTCCGTTCTAGACCCCACAGTTTTTTAAAGAGTTTTAAGCACAGAAAACATAATTAAAGTTTGAAAAATCACCACGCACCTCAGAGAAAAACGTGAGAAGAGAGGCATTTGGGACGAATTCAACTATCGTCTCTATGTTGTCTGTACAGCAGGTGGAGGGCACATAGAGCATTTATAAAATGGTTAGTAAAACTTAACTCATTAAACCGTTTGTAACTTTTTGTGTAATTGTAACATGTTGCCATCGTGAAATATACTGCTTTGAAATTGGGTTCATCTTTTTGAAACACCCTGTATTTCTAAAACTGCACAAATATAAATTGCTGTTAAATAAAATATACTTAATACAGCAAATGTCAGGACTGGCAGATTACATCTTAAAACTGTTCCTGGCACAATTAAGTCATGGTGGCGAGATATTAACTACCTCGTCTGGTATACAGGTGGTCGTGGTTTTATCCTGACCCTGATGATGCCTGTATATTTGGTGTTTGCATGTTCTCCCAGTGGTCGCGTGGATTTTTCCCCGGGTCCTCCGGTTTTCCCTACACATTTAGAATCAACATGCGTTTAGAGTGTTTGGCTGCTGTAAATGTCCACGCGATAAGCCACTTTGTTGAGCTGTCATTTGTTGCCAGGAATTCTGGGTGTTGAGTATGGAAAAGCTGCGTAAATCCTACCAGCTGCTGATTAGTATAGGTACCGAAAGAGCGTCATGTAAAACTTGAAGTATCTGGACATGTTGCAGTCACTTTTCGAATAAGGATACGTGTCAGTGGTTGCTAGGGATTGTCATTTGTTACACCAACCAAATCAGCTGCCAGGACAAAAATCCTGATGCAACATGGCTTCCGTTGTATCAGGTCACTTTGCAACATGGCCACTGAGACATCATTCTGTGCATTTTAGCTGGGCTGCAGCTGAGCTAAGTTGTATAATTATTTTAGGAATGTTTTTTTTTAAGTAATGAGTGTGATTTTGCTTGCATTTATTTGTACGAATGTGTGAGAGTGGATGTATGGAATTGTCTTGAGTGTGTTACTATGTGTGAGAATGTTTTGAGTACATGTAAGAGAGTGTTTTTGTCTGTGTGTATCTATCTAACCTATAAACGTCACTTTTTGTCTGTCCGTCTGTCCCTCTGCGTACGCTCGCTTGCGAGGGATTTGGCGCTCGGGCCGTGGGGTTTAGGAAGAAATATTTTTGCAGATGGGCACGCCCCCGGCCCCGCAGTGAACGTAGGCATTTCCGATTTTTCGTCCGTCGCCTTTAAATCAGTCCGATTATCGATTTTGTGCGATTTCTATTTATTTATTTACTATTGCCGACCGGCGCGGACCACGGCGGTTGCCCCTGGCAACGGGTAGCGACGCCTTCGCTGCGGGTGGACGCCATTTTTAATTCCCGTTAAAAATATCCACACGCATTAACACGCGACGCTGAGGTAAATACATCAAAGTTTCACTTCCCCAATGTGTGCACTTACTATTGTAACGGGTTCCGGAGACACTTGTAGAGGTAACTTCTTTATTACAATACAACACTCCAAGTCCAACTCTCCAACAGTCCTGATACTCTGTTACAGCCTTGGTACACAGCCTAGGTACACAGCCTAGATACTCCACTCTGGCTACGCTCTGGAACTCGCCCTCACAAGGTCATAGAGTCGGGAGTTCCAGAGTCCCACCACTGGCTCTCACAGCATCCCAGGGTCTTCAGATGGCTGGTCGTGGGTCTTGGGTCTTGAGTTACAACTGGGCCCTGATCGTCCAGGGAGCTCTCCTTTTATGCCTGGTCCAACGAGGGGTGGGGCCGTGTGCGCCACCAGACATCCCACAGAGCACACACAGCCCCCCCCCGTTGGCGGCGCCAAAAAGGCTTAAGCGCCTGGGAACCCAACGCCTGGCGCCCAGAGGCTTAAGCGTCTGGACCCCCTGGGAACCCAGCGCCTCTGCGCCCAGAGGCTTAAGCGTCTGGACTCGCCTGGAATCCCAGAGCCCCCAGCAGCCCCTCCCTTCTTATGTCACTACACTATTATAGGGTCGGTAGATAATAAAATTATAGCGATTAGACAGTATTATTGTAGCGGGGGGGGGGGGGGGGGGGGGGGTCGCGGCCCAGCCCCTAGCCTCGGCCGGGTGGGCGATCTAGGCGAGGCTGGAGGCTCTGCACGGTACTAGGCCTCGACACGCCACACGTCTCAGGCGACGACTTTGTGTTATAAACTCGATATACCCAGCGGTGCCCGGGGGGAAAATACATTAAAAATCTTCTGAAAACTTTAAAACATTACATGCCAATGAAAATACAACTGTGTAATTACTTTTAAACCCGACACGCCAAGAATCGATTATCTGAATCGCGCGAAGGAATCGATGGTTGTAGTTTCATTTATAATCGCCCTGTTCCCTTTTAAAATAAGTTGATTATAGTGTCGATATCAACTGCTACGAATGGGAAATATCCGGCGTTGACCGGGGCAAAAATATTATTAAAAACTCCTGAAAACTTTCAAACACAACATGGTCGGGGCGAGTGGTGAGGGTGAGTGGTGAGCGGTGAGGGTGAGTGGTTGTTGTGAGGGTGAGTGGTGAGGGTGAGTGGTGAGGGTGAGTGGTGAGGGTGAGTGGCAGTTGTGAGTGGTGATGGGTGAGTGGTGAGCGGTGAGGGGTGAGTGGTGAGGGTGAGTGGTGAGGGTGAGTGGTGAGGGTGAGTGGTGAGGGTGAGTGCTGAGTGGTGACGGTGAGTGGTGAGAGAGTGGTTAGTTTTGAGGGTGAGTGGTGAGGGTGAGTGGTGAGGTTGAGTGGTGAGGGTTAGTGGAGAGTGGTGGGTGGTGATTGGTCAGTGCTGATTGGTCAGGATGAATGGTGAGTAGTGAGGGTGAGGTTGAGTGGTGAGGTTGAGTGGTGAGGGTGAGTGGTGAGGGTGAGTCGTGGTTGTGACGGTGAGTGGTGAGTGGTGAGGGTGAGTGGTGAGGCTGAATGTTGAGGGTGAATGGTGAGAGTGAGTGGTGAGGGTGTGATTGGTGAGGATGAGTGGTGAGTGGTCAGGGTGAGTGGTGAGGGTGAGTGGTGAGGGTGAGTGGTGAGGGTGAGTGGTGAGGGTGAGGGTGAGTGGTGAGAGAGTGGTTAGTTTTGAGGGTGAGTGGTGAGGGTGAGTAGTGAGGTTGAGTGGTGAGGGTTAGTGGAGAGTGGTGGGTGGTGATTGGTCAGTGGTGATTGGTCAGGATGTATGGTGAGTAGTGAGGGTGAGTGGTGAGGGGGAGTGGTGAGGGTGAGTCGTGGTTGTGACGGTGAGTGGTGAGGCTGAATGGTGAGAGTGAATGGTAAGTGGTGACGAAGAGTGGTGAGGTTGAGTGGTGAGTAGTAAGGGTGAGTGGTGATGGTGAGGGTTAGTGGTGAGGTTGAGTGGTAAGGGTGAGTGGTGAGGGTTAGTGGTGAGGGTGAGTGGTCAGGGTGACTGGTGAGGGTGAGTGCTGAGGGTGAGTGGTGAGCGGTGAGGGTGAGTGGTTGTTGTGAGGGTGAGTGGTGAGGGTGAGTGGCAGTTGTGAGCGGTGATGGGTGAGTGGTGAGCGGTGAGGGGTGAGTGGTGAGCGTGAGTGGTGAGGGTGAGTGGCAGTTGTGAGTGGTGATGGGTAAGTGGTGAGCGGTGAGTTGTGAGTTGTGAGGGTGAGTGGTGAGGGTGAGTGCTGAGTGGTGAGGGTGAGTGGTGAGAGTGGTTAGTTTTGAGGGTGAGTGGTGAGGGTGAGTGGTGAGGTTGAGTGGTGAGGGTTAGTGGAGAGTGGTGGGTGGTGATTGGTCAGGATGAATGGTGAGTAGTCAGGGTGAGGTTGAGTGGTGAGGGTGAGTTGTGGTTGTGACGGTGAGTGGTGAGTGGTGAGGGTGAGTGGTGAGGCTGAATGGTGAGAGTGAGGGAGAGTGGTGAGGGTGAGTGGTGATGGTGAGGGGTGAGTGGTGAGGGTGAGTGGTGATGGTGAGGGTTAGTGGTGAGGTTGAGTGGTAAGGGTGAGTGGTGAGGGTGAGTGGTCAGGGTGAGTGGGGAGGGTGAGTGCTGAGGGTGAGTGGTGAGCGGTGAGGGTGAGTGGTTGTTGTGAGGGTGAGGGTGAGTGGCAGTTGTGAGCGGTGATGGGTGAGTGGTGAGCGGTGAGGGGTGAGTGGTGAGCGTGAGTGGTGAGGGTGAGTGGTGAGGGTGAGTGGCAGTTGTGAGTGGTGATGGGTGAGTGGTGAGGGTGAGTGGTGAGGTTGAGTGGTGAGGGTTAGTGGAGAGTGGTGGGTGGTGATTGGTCAGGATGAATGGTGAGTAGTGAGGGTGAGGTTGTGTGGTGAGGGTGAGTGGTGAGGGTGAGTCGTGGTTGTGACAGTGAGTGGTGAGGGTAAGTGGTGAGGGTGAGTGGTGAGGCTGAATGGTGAGAGTGAGTGGTGAGGGAGAGTGGTGAAGGTGAGTGGTGATGGTGAGGGGTGAGTGGTGAGGCTGAGTGGTGACAAAGAGTGGTGAGGTTGAGTGTTGAGCAGTGAGGGTGAGTGGTTGTTGTGAGGGTGAGTGGTGAGGGTGAGTGGCAGTTGTGAGTGGTGATGGGTGAGTGATGAGGGGTGAGTGGTGAGGGTAAGTGGTGAGGGTGAGTGGTGAGAGAGTGGTTAGTTTTGAGGGTGAGTGGTGAGGGTGAGTGGTGAGGTTGAGTGCTGAGGGTTAGTGGAGAGTGGTGGGTGGTGATTGGTCAGTGGTGATTGGTCAGGATGAATGGTGAGTAGTGAGGTTGAGTGGTGAGGGTGAGTCGTGGTTGTGACGGTGAGTGGTGAGGGTGAGTGGTGAGGCTGAATGGTGAGTGTGAATGGTGAGTGAGTGGTGAGTGGTGATGGTGATGGGTGAGTGGTGACGAAGAGTGGTGAGGTTGAGTGGTGAGTAGTAAGGGTGAGTGGTGATGGTGAGGGTTAGTGGTGAGGGTGAGTGCTGAGGGTGAGTGGTCAGGGTGAGTGGTGAGGGTTGAGTGGTGAGCGGTGAGGGTGAGTGGTTGTTGTGAGGGTGAGGGTGAGTGGCAGTTGTGAGCGGTGATGGGTGAGTGGTGAGCGTGAGTGGTGAGGGTGAGTGGCAGTTGTGAGTGGTGATGGGTGAGTGGTGAGCGGTGAGGGGTGAGTGGTGAGGGTGAGTGGTGAGTGGTGAGGGTGAGTGCTGAGTGGTGAGGGTGAGTGGTGAGAGAGTGGTTAGTTTTGAGGGTGAGTGGTGAGGGTGAGTGGTGAGGTTGAGTGGTGAGGGTTAGTGGAGAGTGGTGAGGTTGAGTGGTGAGGGTGAGTGCTGAGTGGTGAGGGTGAGTGGTGAGAGAGTGGTTAGTTTTGAGGGTGAGTGGTGAGGGTGAGTGGTGAGGTTGAGTGGTGAGGGTTAGTGGAGAGTGGTGGGTGGTGGATGGTGATTGGTCAGTTGTGATTGGTCAGGATGAATGGTGAGGTTGAGTGGTGAGGGTGAGTGGTGAGGGTGAGTCGTGGTTGTGACGGTGAGTGGTGAGGGTGAGTGGTGAGGGTGAGTGGTGAGGCCGAATGGTGAGGGTGAATGGTGAGAGTGAGTGGTGAGGGTGAGTGGTGAGGGTGAGTGGTGAGTCGTGGCTGTGACGGTGAGTGGTGAGTGGTGAGGGTGAGTGGTGAGGCTGAATGGTGAGGGTGAATGGTGAGAGTGAGGGAGAGTGGTGAGGGTGAGTGGTGATGGGTGAGTGGTGAGGGTGAGTGGTGAGTAGTAAGGGTGAGTGGTGATGATGAGGGTTAGTGGTGAGGTTGAGTAGTAAGGGTGAGTGGTGAGGGTGAGTGGTCAGGGTGAGTGGTGAGGGTGAGTGGCAGTTGTGAGTGGTGATGGGTGAGGGGTGAGTGGTGAGGGTGAGTGCTGAGGGTGAGTGGTGAGAGAGTGGTTAGTTTTGAGGGTGAGTGGTGAGGGTGAGTGGTGAGGGTTAGTGGAGAGTGGTGGGTGGTGATTGGTCAGTGGTGATTGGTCAGGATGAATGGTGAGTAGTGAGGTTGAGTGGTGAGGGTGAGTGGTGAGGGTGAGTCGTGGTTGTGACGGTGAGTGGTGAGGGTGAGCGGTGAGGCTGAATGGTGAGGGTGAATGGTGAGAGTGAGTGGTGAGGGTGAGTGGTGAGGGTGAGTGGTGAGTCGTGGTTGTGACGGTGAGTGGTGAGTGGTGAGGCTGAATGGTGAGAGTGAATGGTGAGAGTGAGGGAGAGTGGTGATGGGTGAGTGGTGACGAAGAGTGGTGAGGTTGAGTGGTGAGTAGTAAGGGTGAGTGGTGATGATGAGGGTTAGTGGTGAGGTTGAGTAGTAAGGGTGAGTGGTGAGGGTGAGTGGTTGTTGTGAGGGTGAGTGGTGAGGGTGAGTGGCAGTTGTGAGTGGTGATGGGTGAGGGGTGAGTGCTGAGGGTGAGTGGTGAGAGAGTGGTTAGTTTTGAGGGTGAGTGGTGAGATTGAGTGGTGAGGGTTAGTGGAGAGTGGTGGGTGGTGATTGGTCAGTGGTGATTGGTCAGGATGAATGGTGAGTAGTGAGGGTGAGGTTGAGTGGTGAGGGTGAGTGGTGAGGGTGAGTGGTGACGGTGGGTGATGAGGCTGAATGGTCAGGGTGAATGGTGAGAGTGAGTGGTGAGGGAGAGTGGTGAGGGACAGTGGTGAGAGTGAGTGGTGAGGGTGTTTGGTGATTGGTGAGTAGTGACGGTGAGTGGTGAGGGAGATTGGTGAGGGAGATTGGTGAGTTGTGAGGGTGAATGGTAAAGGTGAGTTGTGAGTGGTGTGTGGTGAAAGGTATTGTCAAATCCCGGTGGGTACCTTCGTATCTGTGTATATATGTAAGGTTATTAAGAAATATATTTTTCACCAGGGCAACGCCGGGTACTTCTGCTAGTCTGTAATAAACCTCTTGGAGACGGTTTGTGGAATCGGTCCTTTTATTTCACTTCTTCAGTTCACAAACACTCCCCGTTGCTGGCAGGCAACGGGAAGTGGGCAGACAGCCCACAAGAGACGCACCGCCACGTAGCACCCGGAGCCCCGCTCGCACGTGGCCCCTCTCTCTCTTCGTTCCGTGTCTGACCACGTGTCTCTGATCTCTCCCCTTATTTAACGCCTGGGTCACGTGGTACACTCCAGCCAATCCTTAATAGCCTGCGCCGAATGTTCCAGATTCCCCATCAACTCCCGGGACCACGCCCCTTACTTGTCTTCCCATTGGCTGAGGCCAAGACCAGCAGAACCAATCACCCTAGCTGACATCCCGTAATCACGCCGAGGCCATGCTCCCAGGCTCTCCCCCCATTGGCTGTAAAGCGGGACCGGCAGAGCCGATCACTACGTGAGCCGGACATAGGCTCTTATTACATATCAGTTACCAAGTCAGCCTTCTTCAGTGGTCGCTTACAGCACTTGCTCCAACAGTTTGTTAAAGGCTTTATAGGGAATATTTGTCTTTGTGTGTTTGAATGCAGGCAGCCAACATGCCAGACCAGGAGCTGTTTGAGCTCATAGCAGAGAACCGCTCCATGTCACGCAAGCTGGAGGATTACGGTGCCCAGAAGTCGACGTCCATCAGCACGGCGCGCCGCCTTGCCGAGTTCCTGGGGGACCAAATGGTGAAGGACGCCGGACTGAGTTGTCGATTCGTAATTTCACGTCGGCCAGAGGGAGCCCCAGTCACAGAGAGGTATGAGGCCATGGGGATGCACCCACACCGTTAGGCAGTGGCTGCAGTTCAATATCTGACAGGCTACCCTGATTAATATTGCAGATTTATCAACCATAAATGCTATTCGTTGTCGACTTCACAGCTGATGCTCACGATCCTGTGACGTCATGCGAAGAACAGTAGTATGTTGTGTGTTGGTGCCAGTTTAAATTTGGTAAATTTTGAAAATGACTTGCACGTGACTTTACTGGGAATGATCAGTTTAAGTTGGGTGTTATGTTCCTGGAAAACACGATTCAAACTGATACGACGTTAACTGATCAGCTGTCTTCCATTAGAATTAACTAAAATACAGGGGATTCCTTCCAGCTCTCCAATACTCCATATGTAAAGTCTTAATAAAGCAAAGATTATACAATTTTTGAGGAAGAATACTAAATAACAGAGAAAAGTAGTTACAAGATAAATTTACACAAAAATAAATTAATTTTGTTCCATGAAACAATAAAATAAGATACGTAATAGGTACTTAGCGTCATAGGTACATAAATATGTACTTATGGTATACCGTATTTTCTCGCATATAACCCGCAGACGCATATACCCCGCAAAAATAGCGTTTTGTGTAAAACAAATTTCAGATAGCCCGCACCTCCATATACCCCGCATGCATTCATATCTTTAATGTCGTTACCGCAGCTTAATTCCATCATATTAATACAAAGTTTACATTTGTAATACATTCCACTATCAATTGTTAACATTAAAATCATAATGTGCATAAGGAAAACAAACTAACCGGAAACGAGTGAACTTAAAACCGTAAATAAGTAACAAAAGTAAATATTAAATAAATAAATAATACATAACTGGTAGATAAGTAAGTAAGCGAACTGTTAGGCTTGCCAGCATTCGACCTCATCATATTACAGCTACTGGACTGGTAGTTACCCCTGTACAGTTTTAGTACTGGTAGATTGCGCACTGCGCAAATAATAGCGGCACTCCGGTAACACCATTGCCTCCTGGCAACAAAGCCATTGGAAGTTTGAAACAAAACTCATGGTCACGACTGTATAGTGCTCAGCCAATAGCAGTGGCCTACGGGACTCAGAAATTATGATTCCGCGTCTGATAGACGCTTGCTAAGGCCCTTCCCATTGTGCAATCTATAGCTTCAGCTGAAACTATCGCACCTCCCTACAGCCACTGAAAGTATTATGGTAAGCAAAGTGCGCCCACTTCAAACATTGTCGTTTCATTGTACAAACAATTCGAATAATTTAACATGTGCAATTTTAGTGTGAGTGGTTTATTCAGCAGTGCTTTAGTCAAAGGTAAGGGTTGCATAGTGGATAGTCCTACCATGAAAAGATTAAACGAGTTATGACATGTCACACGTGTAAAATATTTTTGGGATAGCCCGCACCTCCATCTACCCCGCAGGGTCTTATTTTGTTTGTAAAAAGTGGTATACCCCATGGGTTATATGCAGGAAAATACGGTATTTGCTCACATGTACATGTCCATGGGTGAATGACAACAACAAATGATGCAACTTATTACCACTACACTGCTCAAAGTAGTCCCTACGCCACCCCAGAGCAAGCACGCGCAGCACAGAAACACAACTTAGTGATCGAGCAACTTCAAAGTGATAATAAACAATTTTGTCAACGACAATAAAACTGATCGACGACTTCGATTGATAATAATGTCCCTTAGTTTCCAACGATGTTAAAACGATAAGACGTAAACTGATACGACTTAAACTGATCATTGCCGGTATTGGGAAACGTCTCGTCTCCTGAAAAAGACTCGTTAAGGCTGTGATTTAATGACAGTAGTTGCTAATGCCATGACTGTGTAACCAACAAGATTTTAATGATTGTGTAATTTGCTCTAATAATCCAAAACCATCTTCCATTAAAATTTTTGTCATGCAAATCCATGTCTGATTTTCGGTCAGGCTTCAAAAATGACACAAAGACTTGCATATGTTCTCACAGGTTGACATACATCTTTTTAACTTATAAAAACATCCATGTCTGGTTTTAAGTTGGGTCTTACAACGTGGATCTTTCATGAAGAGTTTTCAATCTTAACAGGGTTCGTCAGAGTGGCCGCAGAATGCAGTGTGAAGGATGTGCGAAGGATATGGAGCAATTGTGATTATTACTGCTTGATTGTGTGAATGTGTGAGACAGGGCTATCCCACTGGCGATATTCCAGGCTGAGCCGAGTGTCAGCAAGCACTATCTACGCAAGTGGCTCAAGAGTCCCTCTCAACAAGACTTTGACATCCGATCGGTGAAGAGCACAACAGTGGACCTACCCATTCCATTTGCCAGCTAAACAACATTAGCTATTGTTGTTTAGCATGTGTACTTCTATGAACCTTGTTATTACAGAGCCTATCATATACAGATTGTATTGTTATTGCATTTGTTTATCAAAGAAAGCTTCACCAAGTCTGAAGACTTTTTCAGGAGGGTCCTCCCAAGTTTTCGTATAAGCTGGCAATTGATATTTGGGGTGTAATCTTTCAAATTTGGAATATGACGACGATAATTGTGGTGATGGGCATGAAGGTGCTCATATTGGTCGTGGAGGTGGTGGTGGTTAGAGGCAGTCACCCTCCATCAACAATGGAGGGCAGAGGAGTGACGCTCAACAATGAGCAGAGCGCCGGTGACGAACACCCAGAGAGTTGGCACAATGGGGAACAGAGTTGGTGCATCTTAGAGTCATCTCAATCGGTCAACCCATAGCACCTGAGTCTGTTCCATGACCTGATAGTGAGCCTTCGACACTTTACATGGCCTCAAAGTGCACCTAGCCTGGCACAAGTGCTGTGGTGACATTACTGCCATTTAGTGGCAAACGTAACTTTTACAAACATTTACTGAGTACAAACAAACACATTTGCAAATTCTTTGGTGCATATACATCGCATTTCCTCTTCTCAGACAGTGAAAGGTGAAACAAATAAAAAATTTGACGAAAATGTAGAAAAAAATTGAAGAACGTTGCGAAAGAGATAGGTTCGCTCTAGACGCAGCTGCAGACTGACGGGCTATATTGGACATATGCATACGGCGGAAGAGCAGAGCAGTGCCTAACGAATGCTACCGACTCGGCGTCAGTAGCATTCGTTAGGCGGTCGTAGAATCGAGTGTTAGTCATTACTGTAGAGGTTTTTTTTACTATAAGAGAGGCCGTAAAAGCAGGGGGTCGCAAGTCGAGCCGTCTAAAGTTGCGGGTCACCTGTACCCGGTGCAGTGTGTAAACATTGCTACTTCAAAGGTGCTCCCTAACAGCACTTGAGCTTTGTCTTTTTGGTGGGGGTGGTTTTGGTGATGGTGGTGATGAATGGGGTGGTGATGATGCAGATGGTGGAGGTGGTGGGGTTGCTGTATTGTTTAACATGGAACACGTTCGTTGCAGATATTGGACTGGGATTACTACATAGAGCGACTGGGCAGCGCTATACAGAAGATCATCACGATCCCAGCTGCCCTGCAACAGGTACATTCAGATGGGGACCTCATTTGCCAGTAAAAATATGATAATTGGTTCTTTACCCTTCTATCTGGCAACAAAACTGACACCTTTTTGCAAGGAGTCATGTTTGCATAGACCGCAATACCTGCAGTCATAAATACAAACAAAAGACATAACTCTGATAATGTGCACTGTCCTTGAAGTTGATTCGTCCACACCCGAGACAGCTTTCCTTCGAGCCTAGTCTCATATGGGTTGGACCAGATGACTAGGCTCGAAGGAAAGCTGTCTCGGGTGTGGACGAATCAACTTCAAGGACAGTGCACATTATCAGAGTTATGTCTTTTGTTTGTATTTATGACTGCAGGTATTGCGGTCTATGCAAACATGACTCCTTGCAAAAGGTGTCAGTTTTGTTGCCAGATAGAAGGGTAAAGAACCAATTATCAGGTACATTCAGCTTACAAAATATGGACTCCCACCTGTACCATCTGTATGGGATAGAGCAGGGGTCCTCAAACTACGGCCCGCGGGCCACATGCGGCCCGCTGAGGACATTTATCCGGCCCATGGTCACTAATTGGGCTGCGCTTGTGAGCACTAATTGGGCTGCGCTTGTGAGCACTAATTGGGCTGCGCTGGTGAGCACTAATTGGGCTGCGCTGGTGAGCACTCATTGGGCTGCGCTGGTGAGCACTGATTGGGCTGCGGTGGCGAGCACTGATTTGGCTGCGCTGATGAGCACTGATTGAGCTGCGCTGGTGGGCACTGATTGGGCTGCGCTGGTGAGCACTGATTGAGCTGCGGCGGTGGGCACTCATTGGGCCCACCGCACTGCGATCTGTGAACAAAACTGCAGATGTAATTAACTTTTTAATGGCACCCGCACCAGTGTGAGCCTGGGGTAAAAGCAGAGTTCCCCCAATCAGACTGCATTGATGGGCAGTGCAGTTTGTATGTCTCTGTGTGGGCAAAGTTATTGCAGGTATATTGTTTTTGTAGCGCTGTATATATATTGGTATTTTACTAATAGCAATTTTGACTCCCTAGGAAACAATGATGTCAAGAAAGAGAAAAATTGACTCGGAGTGTAGGATATTCAAAGAACAGTGGACTTATGATTACTTTTTCATGCAGTACAAGGAAAGAGCTGTGTGTCTGATATGCCAGAATATAGTGTCTGTGTTCAAAGAATACAATTTACGTCGACACTATGAAACTCAACATAAAGATAAATATGATTGTTTGGTCGGAGAAGTGAGAAAAGATAAAATATTAAAACTGAAAAATACATTAACAACTCAGCAAAATATTTTTGTGAAGCAGAAGCAGCTAAATATTTCATCACTGCGAGCAAGTTTTCAAGTTGCCAAGCTAATAGCGTGCACTGGCAGACCATTCGTGGAGGGAGAATTTGTTAAAGAATGCCTTCTTTCTGTTGCCAAAGAGATGTGTCCAGAGAAGGCCGATTTGTTTAGTACAGTGAGTCTTTCAGGACCTACAATTACACGGAGGATTGAAGAAATGGGAGACAATTTGCATCAGCATTTGCAAAACTCCACAAAAAAACTTTCCTATTTTTTCTTGGCACTCGACGAAAGCAATGATGTTCGTGATTCTGCACAACTTTTAATTTTTATTCGTGGGACGAATGACTATTTCGAAGTCACAGAAGAGCTTGCTGCACTGCAAAGCATCAAAGGAACAACTACAGGAGAGAATATCTATGAAAAGGTTTGCCAAACTGTGAATGGTTTGGAGCTGAACTGGGCTAAACTAGCCAGTGTGACAACTGATGGTGCTCCTAGCATGGTGGGGTCTAAGAAATGAGTAATTGCTCGCATTAACCAAGAGATGGACAACATAACCATTCTCATCCAATAGCCATATACTGCCTCATCCACCAACAAGCGCTGTGTAGTAAATCACTGAAGTGGGACTCTGTTATGAAAATTGTGGTATCTTGTGTTAACTTCATTAGAGGTCATGCACTAAACCACAGACAAGTTCAGGAATTTCTGTCGGAGCTAAATGTTGACTATGAAGATGTTCTGTACCACACACAAGTCCGTTGGCTGAGTCGAGGGAGAGTTTTGAAACGTTTCTATGACTTACTTCCACAGATTACAGCTTTTCTGCTTTCAAAAAACAAAGAAGTACCAGAGCTCAATGATGCAGAATGGAAATGGCACCTTGCCTTTCTGACAGATGTAACAGAGCTACTCAACAGTTTCAATGTGCAACTTCAAGGAAAGGGGAAGCTCATCTGTGATATGCAATCACATGTCCAAGCATTTGAAGTAAAATTAGGCCTCCTCATCAAACAAGTGAAGGAGGAAAACTTCTGCCATCTCCCCACAACTCAAAATCTGTTAGCGGAAAAACCATTGGTTGCATTCCCAAACAAAACATGTGTGGATTCACTGTAAAAATTGCAAAAGGAGTTCCAATTTAGATTTAAAGAGCTTCATCTCCATGAACAGGACATACAGCTTTTCCGTAACCCATTTTCTATTGACATTGAAAATGTGGATACAATTTACCAAATGGAACTGGCTGAACTGCAGAATTGTGACTCTCTGAAAGACGCATTCAAGTCAAGCAGCCTTCATAATTTATATGCATCTCTCTCCTCTGAGACATATCCTCATCTCAGGAACCATGCACTCAAAATGGCAACCATCTTTGGCAGCACAAGTCTGTGAACAGACTTTTTCCAGAATGAAACATTTGAAATCTCCAACCAGATCTAGACTAACGGATGCACACTTGCATCACTTGTTACGACTAGCAGTGACAAATATGGAACCGGACATTGACCATCTCATTAGCCAAAAGCAGGCCCATAGTTCCCATTGAAATACTGGCAAGTTTGTTGATTTAACTTTACTTGTTCTTCATTTTAAATATTGTATTTTTCCCGTTTTGTTTCTTCACTTCAAAATAAGATATATGCAGTGTGCATAGGAATTTGTTCATAGTTTTTTTTAACTATAGTCCGGCCCTCCAACGGTCTGAGGGACAGTGAACTGGCCCCCTGTTTAAAAAGTTTGAGGACCCCTGGGATAGAGTGTCTCTTCCTCGCATGTGTGGGTTTCTCCAGGTGCTCCGGTTTCCTCTCACATGTAAACACTCATTGATTGTCCAATAACAGCTTAATATATAGAGGACCGCAGAGCTTGGGTAATTATTGGTGCCAACTCATTGCGTGGATGCCTTCCTGCTCGACTGTGATCCCTCCTGCCTCCGATTCTTTCTTTTTCTTCGAGAGCGAGTGAACACCGTGTGCGTTACAAGTTAATGATTACTGCGCACTTCTCGCAGAGCTGCAATGTCCTTGTGCGTCCAGGCCATCCCCCCGGTGGCGGCTGCTGCTGCCGCCATCCCAACCTTTCATTGCCACTGTTCACATCACCGCGTCTGCGCAGGTGAAGAACCCAGTCCCTCGAGTCAGACACCCGGACTGGCTCCACAAGAAGCTGCTGGAGAAGAGCGACGCCTACAAACAGAAGAAGATCAACGAGCTATTCACAGCGTCTGAGAAGCGACAGGTAGTAAGGTCACACTCAGCGTGGTCTGTTTGTCTCTGTACGTGTGTGTGTAAAGATACGGACAGACCATAGTAGAGGGATTGAAACAGCTGCCCTTCTCCAAATAAAACTCCAATAACAAGTCCCATAGTTTGGAGTGACTCCTTTGGTTACCTGTGGCTTACAGTAAAGAAAGGCATAGTGATTTCCTGCTCAATTGAGTATTGAGATGGTGCTCATCTCCTGTTTATAACCCTGAGCCAGTGGTGGAATTTAAACATTCCTATTACATACGGGGGCAAGTCTCTAAATAGGCAAACCACTGTTGACTTCCCTACAAAATGCGAAGCATTTGGGGGATGTTGGGCTGAGTCAATCCCGCAACCTGGATTTGAGCTCGCAACCCTTTGATTGCGAGCTGCTCGTTCTGCTTCTGAGCCACCAGACTGGTTGTGACTCAATGCAATCAGAGGTCGCGTTCTAAAATCTGACCAAAAAATGCCTTGTTCGGCAAATACACAGTGGATAGCCACTCGTGCCTTGAGGGCTCAGCGCTGGCTCGCCTCGGATGTACAATTGGAAAAGGGGTATTTGTTGGCCATCAGACAGGAATGTTGCGAGTCACCAGCTCCATGCTTGCGTGGATGCTTGCGACAGGTGTCGGGTCAGCAGGAGGGTGCCGCCAGCGTGGAGGACATGGAGGACTTCGGGGCGTCCCACGTGGCTCCACTGGGCCCTGTGCCCATGGCCACCAAGCGCAAGCGGGCGGAGGTGGAGAGCCAGGACCGTGAGTCCCAGGACCTAGAGCTCACGCAAACGTGGAGAGAGATCCTGGGGCCACCCCCTTCCATCGGGACCACCGCGGTGGGTGGACATGTGTGGTGTGGGTCTTGCTGAGCACATGTGTGGTTGTGTGCTGTCATGTGGGAGCGATTCACTTTTTAAAACAACGTGCATCGCGTAAATGTGCATTGTGAAAAATTCTTATGAATTATTATTGCTCTACTTGTTTACACATGAAAGTCTCACTGAGCCTCGAGACTCTTTCTCAGGAGGGTCCTGACAAGTTATCCCAGTAGAGGGTGATGTTGCTGCTGTGTCTAATCCCAATTGAGTAATTGGAATTTTTTGGCCAATATCAGTAACATGTATGCCTTTTTTTAGCTATGAGAGGAAACCAGAGAAAAATTTGAAATTAGATCAGGGGTTCCCGACCTTTCTGAACCCAAGGATTGTCCCTGTGAACCTTCACAAGACGTTTGTGGACCACCCTGCACCAATAACACCGTTTTCTACATTAAAACTATTTTAAATCATAGAATCTACAAAAGTTCCACGGACCACTTCCCATGGTCTTGCATAACACAGGTTGGGTACCGCTCATCTAGAGAATTTGTGTTTTTACTATTGAGATACAATGTACACTATTGCACAATTTAGCATGGCCAAGGGACAAGACTGGCAGACACTATCCAGCTCCACTGTGTGGGTGTGTGCTTCGCGTGCATTCAACAGGAGGAGATGGCCACCTGGATTCGCTTTCACAAGAAGAAGTGGGAGATCCAAACACGGCAGCGCAAGGATCGCTCCAAGCGCAGGCGGTGCGGCTCGGGCGAGGGGGGCCCAACAGCTCATGGAACGAGGGGCCCCCTGAGGGGAGGGAGTGCCCTCAACACCGGCCTGGGGGGCTTCCTGATGCGGGCTGCACGCTCCCTCCTGAGTACTCCCTGGCAGATCGTGCAGGTGCGTCCGGCTAGGGCTTTGTTATTGTTTTGCTTGTTTACCCAGGAAAGTCTCATTGTGTCTTAACACTCCTTTTCAGGAGGCTCAGTGCTTACCAACAATGGCCGACTCTTCTTTGAATGACTTGACAGGATCTTTTAGCATAGTGTAGAGATGTTATGCACTCTCCATGCTATCAGCCGGTAGTATCCCACACGTGTCAATAGGGGGCGGTAGTGTTACTGAGCCCAACGGTAACCCTGATGGGAAAACGGATCCTGGGACGCAGACCCCAGGAGGAGGGGCTGGGGGATGACATCACCCTTCTAGGACCTGGTGGAAGGTCCTGGAAGGAAGGCGTGGCTGGGGCGGAGCAAGCCACGGATTTGAACGGTCCAGGCAGTCGTCGTCCACCCGAAGACCAATAGCCTCCTGAAGAGAAGAGCCCATGGGCAGAGTAGTACCCCTGGCAAGGGTCGACTCCAGCTTATAGACCAGTGAAGACCAAGCTTCACTCAAGAAGGGTTAGAATAGCCAGTGAGAGGCGTATCGGGTGTGAGGGGCCGTTACCCCTTTGTGTTAAGGTTTACTTGTTAAATAAAATATGTATTGCCTCAGAGCGAGTCTCCTCTAGTTATTGACCCACTACAATAGTGTAGTGACATAGGACGTCACTACTGTGTCGGCCCGTACGAAGGCTGGGGGCCCCAAGGGGGTGCCTGGGGGGTCACGTGGTGGAGGGACCCAGACCTTCCCGTGAGGTGGGGGAAGGGAGACGTGGCCTGGGCAGAGCCGGCCATGCCTGGGCGGAGCCGGCCACGCCGGAGCGGATATAAGCGGGGTGTGGATGCAGAGCGGGGCTGTTACCCAAACCAATAATTAATTTATTGACATTTTTCAAAACAAGGTAGTGAATCGGTGCATTTTAAATCAAAATTACGTTCCCTCATTCGTTGGTGACGTTTTCGTGAATCAACCTAAAGAGAAGCAACGTAAATGGAGGAATTCCTGTAATACACAGTATGAACCAGGGAGGCCTACGGGATCGAACTGTGAACCAATGCAATAAGCGGCGAATGTTGGGCCATGTCACCACCTTATGTCTCTGTGATGCTAGAAGTGGTTGTGGGGTAGTGTTGTGATGTAGTGCTGCTGGGTAGTGTTGTGAGGTAGTGCTGTGGTGTAGTATTGTGAGGTAGGGCTGCGGTGTAGTGCTGCGGAGTTTCAGGGTGCAGTTGTGCGGGGTAGAATTGTGCATTGTTCAATGGAGTTTCTTTAACAAGTAGTATTTCGCGACCAATATTATTAAAAATAAAGGTTTTATGGGTTGGATCGTGTAATTATAAATGTGTCGTTAACCCACCACCACCCGACACAGCCAATTAGTAAGGTTTGTCACGGAAATAATACATGATAATTAGTTACTACTTAAGCACACCAGTGTATTGAATAGTAAACCCACAAGATTTACAATTTGAGTGACATTTTGGTGGTGATTACAACCAGCTTCATCAGACGTTTCACTGGTGATTACAACCTGCTTCATCAGGCGATTTGCCAGAATTGTGGCAAATTGCTTGATGAAGCTGGTTGTAATCACCAGCGAAACGTCGTAGTCAAATCGTAAATCTTGTGGGTTTATTCTCAAACACACCGGTGTGCTGAAGTAGTAACTAATTGGCACGTTTTGTTTACATGTGTGGGTGTGTGAGACAGATCGCAGAGGGCACGCAGGCGGGCATGTTTCGCGTGTGGTGTGTGGTTGGCACCGAGCTGCACGTTGTGAAATTGCACATCCCGCGCATCTTCTACGTGAACCAGCGCGTTGCCAAGCCCGATGAGGGGCCCAACTACCGCAAGGTGCGCCTGGTCATGTCCACGGTACCACCCATGCACTTTCAGGATGCGACCTTTCAACATGTTGGATGGAGGTTTTGTGCCATACAGTGGACATTAAAGACGCATTGGCTAGAACCAATATTTTTTATAATGGAGATATGGGAATCAACATTAACATGCACGAAGATTATTTGGCTGTTTATTTATTGTCCGTAGAATCCTAATTAATCTTAGCTGTGATCGCTGGGTTTCTATTCAAATAAACAGTAAGCTAGTGTCGATTACGTCGTCACCACGAGATGGCAACGCTTTAGAAATGGCACGAAGGAAAACACAAAACAATGGAAATTCTACAATTGTATTCGTTTGCAATACTGACAATGTGATTTTAATCGTGAGATTGTGATTTTTTGGCCAGCGCGAGTGTGGATACTGTACACTAAAGTCGCTTCCTTGCTATTTTTGTGTGATGTGGTGCGGTTTGGTGTGGGGTTGTGCGGTGTGGCGCTGTGAGCGATACGGTGCTGTTTGCGGTGCGATGGGTGCGGTGCAATGGGTGCGGTGCAATGGGTGCGGTGCAATGGGTGCGGTGCAATGGGTGCGGTGCAGGTGAACCGTGTGCTGCCACGTTCAAACCCGGTGCTCAACCTGTACGAGTACACAGTGGCCGAGGAGCTGTACCAGCAGCACTTGAACCAAATCAACGCTGACCTCGCCGCACCGCACATTGAGGGTGTTTACGAGACACAGGTGAGTGCGCCTACATCCTCTAGGTCAGTTTGGCCTAAAATGAGGACTCTGATACAGCCTGCTTTACTATTGTTATTATGCTTGTCTCCAGATTATTTTTGACGAGACTTCTGCCAATGTTCCGTAGCAGCGTGCGATGTTGCAACATGTAATCCCAATAGGTAATTTGCAAGGCATTTTTCAGCATTGGGATATTTTGGCCAACACCAATTACGTTGAATGGGTTTTTTTTAGCTATGGGTGGAAACCCATGCAGATCAGGGGGAGAACATACAAGCTCCAGACAGATAGGCGCCCAAGTTGGTAATTGGGGCCAGGCCCTTCTTGCCATAAGGCATGAGCGTCACCACTGTGCCGACCATCTCAAAATCCTGTATAAAAACAAAACATTCGTATTATTAATGATCACTGCTGCTTGTGTGTGGGTGTGTGTCCGTCTGCCACCAGGTCCCCCTGATGTTCCGCGCGTTAGTGCAGCTGGGCTGCGTGTGCACGGTGAGCCGCGAGTCGGCGCGGCAGCAGGGAGCCCTCGACGTTGACACGTTCCAGCTGGAGCAGCTGGAGATGAGGTCCCTGGCACAGTACTCCTATCTGGAGCCCGGTAGGTGCCCCTGAATAAATCATTCCTAAAAAGATGGACCCAATTTCAAAGCAGAATATTTCACAATTGCAACATGTTACAATTACACTAAAAGTGACAAACGGTTTAATGATTTATCAAGTTTTATTAACCATTTTTTAATGTTCTGTGCCCTCCGCCTGCTGTACGGACAACATCGTGATGATAGTTGAATTCGTCCCAAACGCCTCTCAGTGTCTTCTTCCAATGAAGTCACCGCTGCCATGATTCTGTTTTTGAGGTCATCCAGATTAGTCGCTAATGGTGGCACAAAAACACGGTCTTTGACGTATCCCCACAAGAAAAAGTCGCAGGGTGTGATGTCTGGGGATCTTGGGGGCCAAGAGTGTAACGCCAAGTCTTGGGGTCCCGTGCGATATATCCAACGTTGAGGCAGTGTGTCTTGTGAATGACTGAGGCTAGGGGCTATTTGTGCACTGGGAGAGGCATCTAGCAGTAATCATTTGAAACTCTATGCCCCGCCTTTTTAAGTGGTAAGAGTTTCATTCATGGGTGGTTCGTGGTTGCAGAGATATAGCGATTTCAAATCGGGTCCATCTTTTTAAAACACCCTGTATTTTGCATTACTACTACCCAAATGGGAATAACCGGTTAAAATCGGTCACCGGTTTAACGCACATTTAGAAATGGTTAGCTATTTTCCGGGTGGCTGTGGTGGCTACGCAGCACGTGGCTGCCTGTAGTCCAGCACCGTGCAGGCGACGAAGGTTGGTGGATCGTACAGATGTTGGGAAACCCCCCTTCCCCGTGGGTGTCGAGGAGGTGCTATGACCTGGCTCGCCAGGAGAAGGCGGTACAGAAAATTGCAGACTAATATCATCTGTCCCTTCTGTATGGGATAGTGTTTCTCCCTTGCACACATTGCTTTTTTGTCTGTACTCCAGTTTACTCCCAAATTTATAAACACTCATTAAATGGCAAATAGCATCTTGATATATAGAGGACCGCAAAGCTTGAGCAATTGTTGGCACCGGCTCACCACCGGTTCCTCACAGCAACTGTGAAATGCAATTTGTGTGAACAACAATGATAGAAATGAAACTAAACATTATCAAAACATTATAAACGTAACTATTTTGTCTTTTTAACTGAGAAATTAAGGGAGCTGCCATCGCGTAATGTTTAACACACTGGACTAGCAATCCAGAGGTTACTATAAATAGGTGCATTACAGTTATTCCATTGGCAGGTTGCATATGGTTGGGTAAAGTCTAAGTACACCCACCTCTGGTCAGTGTGGAAAAGTATACCAAATATCCTCTGGCTCCTTCTAAAAGGCCATTTGGCCAGCAGTGGCGAACGAGTAATTGCAGGGCTGCACCTTTACCTTTCAGCTGGCAAACAACGGATAATGCACCACGTCGTTTGTACGTTTGCTTGTACCAATTAGGGAATTTGTTACGGATGTTCCACTGGAAACGGCGACCGGTTCCAGACTGGAAACGACTACCGGTTTATCGATGACCTTTTAACAGTTCTAGTACATTTGGTATTCATCCCATACTTATAGTGGAAGGCTGTAATAAAAGAAGGCACTGCTGTGTTTTACAGATATGCAGTATTCATTTATGCAAATAAGAAAATGCTTGCATTTGTATTGTGCCCATAATGAAATTAAACCCCTCGGAGCACATATTTCTTTAGCCAAGGGTACCCGCTGATGACAGATGTCCCCCTATTCTGCACAAGGCGACTCAGTACCTGGCCTGCAAGTGGGCATGAGTCTGCTGGCAGTGGGGCTGATGATTGCTGTTTTAAATCCCAATTGGGTATTTCACAGGAAATCTTCCAATCTGGATAAAGTAGACCGTGACACAGGAACACGAATTTTGTCACAAACATCAATATGACCTTTTGGGGAGTAAGTGGCTGTGGTCTTGTACAAGTATGGACTTTTATGCTTTTTTTCACGAGACTCCATGTTTAATTTGTTACATGTGGTTTATTATCGTGTGGTTAAATATGAAACACATGATTCCAAGAACAGATTCCAAGAACACAGGATGGGATGTTACTATCCTTTGTGCAAGCACTTCCAAGAGTTCATGAACAGTGAGCCTGGTGAAATTTGGGGAGCGCATCGTCAGTAGTGAACCTTTGGTTCCCGGGGTGTTTCGGCCTTTCATACTATACACCCTCCCCAAAGGCGGCCAGCGACAGGGTGATCAATCCTACGCTTGCGTCCCATCCCAATTAGTCATAGGAGTTGCCTTGTTGTTGATAACCAACATCCCATGGGACTATGCATGGCAGGGGCATCCTCCTCCCTGAGTCAAGCATTGTTGACTGCATACCTCCTGGCCCTCTCACTTTGGGGCCCAGCTGGGGTCTTTCCTCTTCATCCAGAGCCACTGACTGCTGCCTTCTGCCGCCTCCGATACAGCTAAAATTTGCCGAACGCTGGCTCTGGCCCTTAATTCCCAGGTCTCTAAGCAGTCTGGTTGTAGATGTTGCCACAAAACCTCTGCAGCCCACCTCCACTGGTCGGACTTCTGTGTTCCAGCCATGATGTCGTGCTTCGGCAGCTAGATCAGCATAGCGCAGATGTTTTCGCTCATAAGCCTCATCTACTGAGTCCTCCCAGGGTACTGTGAGCTCAATGATGAAGACCTTCTTGAGCGAACGGGACCAGAGCACCATGTCAGGTCTTAGGGTGGTGGTTGCGATCTCCGGAGGAAACACAAGTTGCCGGCCAATGTCAGCTAGCATTTTCCAGTCGCGGGCCAAGCGCAGCTGGTCTCGCTCTAATGGTGTAGAGCCGCTCTTCGGTGGTTTAGCCCCTTCGCGGACAAAGGTCGTCCGTAAGGGGTGTGATGCTGCTGGGGGTGGTAGGGAGTTGGTGGCAGCTCGCTTGTCCTCCAGAGCGGACGCAAGGTTTTTAAGGACTTGGTTGTGACGCCAAGTGTAGCGTCCTTGGGTGAGGCTTGTTTTACACCCTGTGAGAATGTGCCTGAGGTTGGCTGGCATGGAACAGAGGGCACAGTCCGGATCTTCACCATACCATTGGTGAAGATTAACTGGTGTTAGAAGGACGTCATATGTTGCTCTGATGGAAAAGCTCAATCGCCTCGCTTCCATGGCCCACAGATCCTTCCAGCTGATCTTCCTCTTCTCCACACTGTCCCATCGAGTCCACTGTCCCTGTTTGGCAAGAAAGACTGCCTTCGCCCACCTTGCAGCCTCCTCCTGATGGCGTACTTCCTGCACTACCATCTTCCGCCGCTCTGGTGCAGTGGCCTTACTCCAAACAGCACGACTAGTTAGCCCAATGCCTCCTCTCCCTTGCTGAACATGACCCACAATGTCAGCATGTCTGAAGGCTGCTGTTGCCTCCTGGACTGCTTTTCCTGGCCTCCATTTGCGCCCAGTTGCCAAGGTCGGCGCGTTGTTGCTCACCACTGGGTCTCGAGATTCATTCAGTGTCATCTGGAGCCTGGTTTTTGCACACTTGAATTCCTCGGTTAGACTGGTGAGGGGCAGCTTGAGGACACCATCTCCATAGAGGCCTATGGTGGTAAGGCATCGTGGAACTCCGAGCCACTTCTTTAAGTAGCTCGTGACTCCTCGATGGCGACATGACATACACACCCCTCTCATAACCTTCTTCTTCATGGGAAACCACTCGGTTATTACATATTTAATAACCACAGCTTTCTGTGCCTTATGCATGATATTTCCTAACCAAATTAACACATTTTCTAGACTTTACAATAAACATATCCCTATTAAAAACAAACAATTTAAAAACAAAAACTTTATGAACTTGACTAACACTGATTTAACCACTGACATGATTTCTGTCCTTTCTAAATGCCTTAACTTTGCCGTTACCCCACGCACAATTCCAGTGGATGAGATAATTGCTGAGGTAGAATCAGCAGTAAGACTCCTTCCACTTAATGAGGCAGAGATGACTAGACACGAGGTTGCCAAAATAATTGAGAATAGTAAAGTACCAAAAGTGAATATTAGCTCGAACGAGGCAAAAGCCTTAAGAGAGCTTCGTCTAAATAAAGATATACAAATCCTAGCAGCTGATAAGGGCCGCACTACTGTAGTGATTTCATGAGCCGATTATGATTATAAAATTAAACATTTATTAGAGGATAGTACCTACATTAAAATTAAACGAGATCCAACCGCACCATCCGCCAAGCTGTTTCTCCCACCATACAAAAAGAGCCACATGAAACTCCGACCAAAACTATCACGTTACCATACATAGCAGGCGTGACCAAAAAGATCTCCAAAATTCTAAACAAACATAAGATCCAAGTCCGATTCAGCACAGTGCATAAAATCCGTGATCTGATTCCATCTGTGAAGGATGTCGTTCCTGACTTACAGTATCCTGGAGTCTACAAATTGAGTTGCAGTTGTGGTGATTGCTACATTGGAGAAACGAAACGTCATGTTTCTGATCGTGTCCGTGAGCACGAGTCAGATCTGAAACACGGCAGAACTGATTCTTCGGCCGTTGCCGATCATTGCTACAACTCTGTGGGCTCTCATGAAATTGTCTTTTCCGAGACCAAGGTGCTCTGCAAACCTCCTGGCTACCATCAAAGGTTTGTACACGAAGCCATACAAATATACAAACACGGACATAATTTCAACTGTGATGATAGTTACAAACGGAGTAATCATTGGAAAGATGTGATTAACCATGCAAAAAAGATTTAACTACACTTATTTGGACCATCTTATTTGACAGACAACTATTACAGGTTATTGATAGACAGCCAGTTTTGTTTTACCAGGTTTAGTTTTTTCTTTTTTCATACTTTTGTTATGTAGGCTAGGCGTAGTCACAAATCGTACCTCTCCATAACAAAGGCTCAGCCTTTTGTTATGTAGTCTATTCTTAGTCTTAAGCCTCACCTTACCATATTAATAAAAAGTGTGCCGTACTTGGCCCTTCCCCTCTTCAACCATTATATATACGGAGTGCTAGCTCTTGTAATCTCTCATTTACTTGATACAGCTGTCGTGGCTGTGACGGTTCCACCTGAAGACGGAAGCTTGTGTTGCCTCCGAAACGTCGTGATTTTTATTTTATTTTACTTTTATTAATTTCATTTTTTTACCTACGTGACTTTACCGAAAAAACCTAAGAATATGAATCCAACTAACACTTTGGAACGTAAGACTACTGCAATCATTGCAAATTCATTAATCCCAAAAAATGAGCAATTCCTAATTAAGCCAAGGGCTTCAAAACCACCTAGACTGTATGGGCTACCAAAGATCCATAAAATCGGCATCCCATTACGACTCATAGTCAGTACAATTGGCTCTGCCACATATAAATTAGCAAAATATGTAACTAAACAAATACAGCCCTACATCGGTAGGACATCTTCATTCATAAGAAATTCAGAACATTTTGTGAATGTGATCAAAGATATTAAACTTAACCCTAGTGATATTTTGGTGAGTTTTGATGTGATTTCGCTATTCACTAAGGTTCCAGTGAGCGAGTCGCTTAATTTACTTGATACACTGGTAAAGAATACAGGTTTACCAAAATATATTCTGAAACTCGCTGACTATTGTTTAAATATCACTTACTTCTTATGGAGAGGCGAATTATTTAAGCAAAGGGAGGGAGCAGCAATGGGCTCTCCTTTATCTCCTGCTATAGCAAATTTGTACATGGAAAACTTTGAAACCAGAGCACTTGCCTCGAGCACATTAAAACCATCTTTTTGGTTTAGATATGTGGATGACACTTTGGTTGTCTGGCCACATGGTAAAGATACACTTAACGATTTTCTAAATCATCTCAATGCACAAAACCCGGCCATTCAGTTCACCATGGAAATGGAGGTGAATAACACACTCCCGTTCCTGGATATTTTACTTGGGTATGGCCTAAATGGTAAAATAACACACAGCGTTTACAGAAAGCAAATGCACACTGATGCCTATCTGAATGCAGATTCGCATCATCACCCAGCTCAGAAATCCTCTCTTATCAAGACGCTCATACATCGGGCTAAAACAGTGTCAGATGGTGAAAGTCTAGTGAGAGAGATTAAACATGTTAAAGAAGCACTAAGACAGAATGGCTACAATAATGCTCAAATTAACAGAGCACTAAATGCCAAATCACGATCGCAAGGCAACACTGCTGAAAGCGATCAGATTATTAAAACAATAAAAATACCATTTATCTCAGGAGTAACTGACAAATTAGCCCGTGTTTTGCAAAATCAAAACATTACAGTAAGATTTGGTACAGTACACAAAATGCAACAACTAGTAACTTGCACTAAATACGAATTACCTAAATTATCAACAGAAGGTGTATATCGGATTAATTGTTTATGTGGCAGATGCTATATTGGACAGACAGGGCGTAACATTAGTGTAAGACTAAAAGAACACCAGAGAAATATTAAACTATCGCAAACAACTGTCGGCAGTGGCAGAACATGAATGCCAACAGGGACACTCAATTGATTTTGACAACGTTGAAGTGTTGTGTAAAACTAGTTACTACTGGCAAAGACTAATTAGAGAATCCATTGAAATTGAGAGAAACAGAAATAACTTTAATCGCTCAGACAGCTACAGGCTTAGTGCGGCCTTGAAGCGTATTATTAAATAAGATACATTACAATTCCTTATAGGGGAAACAAACACTAACTAATTACTAACGTAGCATAATCACAATAAAACCCATTCCAAATTATTACTAATCTACAACTCGCATCGTAACAACTGCCTGAATACTAATCTAGTATATAATTACAATAACCCCCCCCCCCTCAAATCGTTGCACCTGATGAGTTAATGATGACGTCACCCTGCTGCTGCTCTATATAAGAACGGGAGACACAGCAGAGCCTAAACATTCTGGCGAATTGCCTGATGATGCTGGATGCAATTACCAGCGAAACGTCGTACTCAAATTGTAAATGTTGTGGTTTCACGCTTCAACACACCGGTGGGCTAAAGCAGTGAACTATTTGTCTTTTGTCAACGTGACACTTTTTTACTGATTGGCCGTGTCGGGTGGTGGAGTGTTACGACAAATTTATAAATAACGCGATCTAAACCCAAAAATGTTGATTATGAATGATATTTAATATCCAAGCCTCTGAATGAGAAAGTGTTTGTATGTGTGTGTAGAGGAGTTGTTATTTAGCGGTTAACGTGCTACACTACAAACCCGGTGACTCGAGTTCAATTCCCGCTCATGGTCAACACCAGTGACGATTATTTGACCCGGTTCTGGGCCTCCCCTGGGTCTACTCAGCCTCAAATGAACACCTGGTGTGACATAAACATCGCCACTGGGGAGAGAAAGGCGGCCGGGCATGGTGCTGTCCACCCACCCCCTTTGTGTGCCCTGCGGGCCTTCATAGGTGCTCGCTAAAAGTACTTGCCACACAAGTCTATTAAGGCTTTACGGGGTGTCTTTGTAGGGGAGCAGTAGTGTCATGATTAGTGTACTGTACTACGAACCTGGTGACCAGAGTTCGATTCCTGCTCACAGCCAACATCGGTGATGATAATCTGAACTCGTCCTGAACCTCTCCTAGATTGACTCAACATTAAATGAACACCTGGAGTAATCAATATATTAACATCAGCACTGAGAAAAAGGTGGTCAGGCATGGTCGTGGCCACCCACCGCCTCATTTGCCATGTCGGCCTTAATTAATGCTCGCTAATATCACTTTCTAACCGTCCGTGAAAGGCAATATGGGTGATCTTTGTTTTTGTGTGTGTGCAGGTACGATTCGCCACATGTACCTGTATCACTGCAGCCAAGGCAGCAAGGCCCTGCTGGGCCTCTTCATCCCCACGCAGAGGAAGGCCTCCGTGTTTGTGGTAGACACGGTAAAACTAACAGCACTTACACTCCTTTGCCTTAGTGCCATGATGGTAATTAATTATTACCAGAGCCATGAGCCTTGCTTTATCCCATCCAATGTCGTGTTGCCACCAGTCCAGGAATTGACATCTGTGTTTTGGTGGCAGCAGCAACTGATTTGCACAGAGATTTGGTACCATATTGTGTGGAATTTATTTCTAGTTTACTGCTCAGTTTTAATGGCAGACCTAGGCTGCTTGAGAAATATGTACGGGTATGGTTTGTGGAAAATGTGGTAACCTTAACTCCAACTGCAACCCTGCCATTGTTCCACAAGAGGGAGTCTGATAATAGTTTTTTTACCCTTTTATCTGGCAACAAAACTGACACCTTTTTTACAAGGAGTCATGATTGCATAGACCACAATACCTGCAGTCATAATGCAAACAAAAAACATAACTCTGATAATGTATGCACTGTCCTTGAAGTTGATTGGTCCACACCCGAGACAGCTTTCCTTAGAGCATAGTCTCACATGGTGTTGGACCAGATGACGCCAAAAGGTGTTGCCAGATAAAAGGGTAAAAACCAATTATCATATTTTTTACTGGCAAATGAGGTTCCAATGATGTAAGAGGGAGTCTGCTTGACACTTTCAGGGCATGACAGATTTTGAACAATTAAAAACTCGTTACAATCTGTTGTATTCATGTGCAACTGTTGCCATTCTAGCCTGAAAAGCTTCCAGAAAAAATGAAGGCCTCATTCATCTTTATTGATACATTTAATTTCCCTGCATTAATTGGTTATTTGGGTGTCTCTTATGTATGTATTTACATTGAAATTATTTCGCACCGTACGTAGCCAACCATGTTAATCAAAGGACATCAAACTGGACAAAAAAAGCAGTTCTAAATAAATGAGTTTTCAATCTATATTTAAAAGTGCATAGTTGCAGTGGCTTCCTAATATTGGAAGAAAAAGCGTTCCAGATGGCCACATGTGTTTCCTATCTCTTCGTATAATTATCATTATTACGGTTTGTTTACCCAGGAAAGCCTCAATCCTTTTTTTCAAGAGGGTCTTCACATGTTTTCACACCAAAAGGTGATCAAACTTCGTGTAATTCCAATTGAGTAACTCGCTGACCCACCCATACTGGACACCTGTATGGGTGGGTCAGCTCATAGGATTCCTCCAGTCTAAATAAAGATTTTGAGTAATTTGCAGGTAATTTTTCAGCATTGGAATGTTCGGCCAATGCCAGTTACATTGGGATATAGATATGGGAGGAAGGCAGAGAACCTGGAGGAAACACATACAGAAAAAGGAGAAATCATACAAACTTCACACACAGAGCTTGCCAAGTCAGGAATAGAGCCTAGACCCCTTTTGCCGAGGCATAAGTAGTAACTATGAAATGAGCAGAATTGAGTTATGAATTTAGCAACCACTGAAAGTCAATGTTTAATTTGTAAATGCAGCTGATGGCTCCAGAGCACAGTCTGTAGGTTTGCTGATATAATTTTCCAACAGTAAGCATATTCCATAATACAGGCGGTCTGTGGTTTATGACGATCCACATTTATAACGTTTATATAATGCCACCATTCACGACGTAAAAACCTGATTTACCATACAACTTCTAACATGACTCCGCACAAATTTTAACAGTCACTCTGGCTTCCGATGTGACTTGACGTGGATGTTTTTTTATTCTCAAGTGTTGTGGATTTTTACCTATTAAACCCCCGTTAAATGTGGCTGATAAAAGGATAAAACACATTGCATTATGATGTTTCTACTTCTTGATTTACGACGAGGCGGTTACCAGGAACGCATTGTGTTGTAAAAGCGGGGACTGCCTATACTTTTATCCTAAACATTATGTTCTTATAATAGGAGGATCCCATACGAACTCTGCAAAGAGAGGCGCCCTAGTTGGGATTCGGATCCAGGAACTTCTTGCTGTGAGGCACGAGTGTTACCACTGTGCTATCCTTTCGTAAGTGTGTGAGAGTTGGGGAGTGGTAGTGTGGTGGTTAGCTTGCTGCATTACGAACCCAGCGACCTGAGTTTGATTCCCGCTCACAGCCAACCCCAGCGATAACTATCTGAACTGGTCCTGGGCCTCCCCTAGGCCGACTTTGCCTCAAATGAGTACCTGGAGAGGTGTGTAAACATTGTCACTGGGGAGGCAAATGCAGCCAGGTGTGGGTGCTGGCAACCTACCCCATCATGTGCTGTGCCGGCATTCGTAGGTGCTTGCTAACAGCACTTGCCCCAACAGTCTGGTAAGGCTATATGGGCGATTGTTGTCTTTGATGTGGCAGGTCCGTAGTAACCAAATGCCGAACCTGGGCGTGGTGTTCACGGCGGAGCGCGCGGCGCTGCTCGCGATGCTGGGCGAGGAGCTGCTCCCGCCTCCGGAGCACGGCTTCGAGGTGCGCGTGGAGACCGACCTCAAGCAGGCCTACCGCGGCCTACAACGCCTGCTGCTCTCATACAAGGCGAGTGCCTCTGCCCCTGCCATCATGCACTACGGTGCCCACCCATCCTGGTTCACCCATGCCTGGCCTGGTGGCTCGGCCTGGGGGTTTACCCTCGAGTTATGAATTATGCTTCAGAGGCTTCGGGACCATATGGGATTGTTGTATTTTAAAGCCAATGAAGCACAGTATCTACAGACAACCTTGTATGGGTGAAATTTTTACTGCTGTGTACTAGTTACACGTATTTTAAAGATCATCAGCACGGCATAATTTGTCTTCAAACTGACGTCGATCTACATTCGGGCTGTTTTTATTAAAGTCGACCAGGTCTGTTGTTTTTGGGACCAATTTTTTATTTTACGATCATTTGTATTTTACCATCTCTACCTAGCTGAACGACAACAAACGCCGTTCACCACTAAGTGTCGGTGACATCACCACGGCGGTCGTGCCATGCTAGATGCACTTTGAGGCCACGTAAAGTGTCGAAGGCCTACTGTCAGGAGGTCACGGAACACAGACCCAGGTGCCATGGATTGACTAACTGTCAATAACTCACCACATAAATATACAGGTATCCCTCGATTTACAAAAGGGATGTGTTCTTCAAAAACACGTAAAACGAAATTTGGTGAATCGGAATGGCTTTCCCATTAATTTAATACTAAAAATGATCAATGTGTTTCGGACAGTCACTCCAAATATGCACCTATATCACTTTCACAATGGAAAAATATTAATAAAAAAACAAATATTAAAACGATTGAATAATAATTAATTTTGAAAAAAATTGTACCTTTTCACTAACTCACCAAAATATCTGCATGTTGGAATGGCTGGAAAGGTGATGTGGAGGCATTACTCTTGCACTGTAGGGACAGCGTGACGCTGTCGTGGATGAATGACGCAGCCTCCCGGATGCTTCTCGTTTGATCTCATGGCGTGTGCCGTGTGACATCATGTGAACACAGAAATTAGATTTCGTTAATCGAAAAGTGTCCATAATTTGTCAATTGCATTAAAACGCGAAGTTCTGTAAACGAACGTTCATAAATTGAGGGATACCTGTGCACGTTTCACAAGCTAGTACTTGCAAATTTGTACCACAACTCCTGCGCCCACCGCGTGTGAGCAGGACTCGCGTAAGGGCCCCACTCTGGTTGCGGTGGAGTCGGCGTGGCCATCCCAGCGCGTGCGCTCCGCTATGCCGGTGCTCGACGACTTCCCGGTGGTGTGGGTCGGCAGCGCCGGTGCGACGAGCCCGGCCGGCCCAGCGGACGACCCGCCCAGCCTCAGCGTCCTCGACTGGCAGAGGCAGGGGGGGCGGCACATGGTGCGCGCCTACCTGCGCGTCGACTCAACCCTTGCACGGATGTTCGACGTGGCACGGTGAGAGAGGGCTGGCTCTGAATAATCAAAAATAGCTATTACTGTGGTTTACTTATTTATCTATCCATCCAGGACAGCATTGGTTTTTACTTTGAGATTTTTTCATAAAATTAACGACAATTGTTATACAAGTGGGGAGGAAACCGGAGCACCCGGAGAAAACCCACGTGTGTGAGGAGGAAACACTCTATTTCCATCAGTATGGGAATTAGTCGACTTGCTGTACTTTGATATATCCTGGAGGAAATCGACGAACTATGAAGTTCTTTTTGATAGATGTCCAGTAGGGGCGAGTCAGCATGTTACAACAACAAACAATACAAAAAACAATAGGAGTGCAATGTATAGAAAACGTAAGCATGTCACTAAAATTAAATATAAATCTATATATATAAAATGCAAATTTGTGAATGTGTGTCTGTTCAAAATGTTTAGCGTACTTCCCGACATGCAACAAACTTGAAATTTGCCATATGGGTACTCTCCAGACTGTACACCATTGCAAAAATTATAAAATTTACTTTTGTTTTTTTGTGGGGGGGGGGGTGGGGGGGGCGCAATAATGCATATATTTTGCACGTCACATCTATCATGTGACCTGTATGCGGAAGCGTAACGGAGTGTGCCTGCTCATGTCACGCACCCCCCCCCCCCAAACCCTCCACGGGTAAAGTTAAATACAAATTAGTTGCAGGTGTAAGGCGTTCTTCCCGCAGCATTGGTTTATTATTTTAGTCGTTTACTGCCGTACGCACCCTGAAAGTTGTGTGTGTCTGCAGCAAACGTGTGTATGTGTACCTATGGACGCACGCACGTCTGTGTGTGGGGGGAGCGATAGTGTAGTGGTTAGCGCGCTACGCTACGAACCCGACGACCCGAGTTCAATTCCCGCTTACGGCCACCACCGGTGACGATTATTTGAACCGGTCCTGGGCCTCCCCTAGGTCGACTCAGCCTCAAACGAGTAACTGGTATGGTGTGTGAACATCACCACTGGGGAGATAAAGGCGGCCGGGCGTGGTGAATCCAAGTCCCGGGCGAAGCCGGGTAGGAAAGCTAGTAAAGTATATAAGTACAAATTGCATAAGTATATATTCCTGCTGATTTTTCAATACAAAGTGCAAGCTTGGGCAAGGCAACAAAATAACAATAACAGTCCCAGACTACACCAAGACAACACAGTTTCTCAACAAAATTGCACGTAAAAACTAAACTATCGATACACGGGTGAGGATCAAAGTTACAAATAACATTTGCAAATGTGGTTGTATGTAGCACATCCTCTCTTTTAATATATATGTTGAAGTTAAAGTTATATTAAGGGAGGGAACAAGGTTCTTCCAAAACGTTGGTGCTGCAACATCAAAGGCTTTATCGCCTATTTTAATTATTGTTCTAGGGAAAGTTAAAAGGCAATTAGGTGAACGTCTTAGGTTTCTTAGTTTTGCCAATGGGGTTAATGAATTAGCTAAGCATAGTTCAGATTTGCCAATAAGGATTTTATGGATGAACAGGGCCTAATGTGGATTTCTTCTTGCATCAAGTGATGTAAGATTGGATTTTAAGTAGAGGTCACAATGGTGGGTCCTGTATGGTACATCCAGTGCAAATCGAAGAGCAAAATGATAGAGAGGATTTTAGACACATGTTGTTATACTCGTTTTGTCACAGGGAGAGCGGCTGCATCCTGAACCATAGTACCTGGCAACCAACCAAATTTCTCCAAATCAGAATGCTGCTCTCGGTTCCAAAAACAGCTCCTTGATAAGAAAAGCATGCAGAATTGACCAATGGTAAGCAAGCAATGAATCATTGCTGGGCAGCCGAGGCATTCCCCCTGCACACGTGCATGTCACCAGCAAGGTGGTCTGGCTCCATGAGTGACCATTCACTTGGCCACAATATGCCTACTACAGCTCAACCACATCCAAGTGACTTCCTGACATGCATCTGCAACCAACGGGTGTTTCGCCCTTGTGACAAAGATCAATTATTGCAGTCATCCCAGTGTCAGCACGGTTAAAACCCTGCCTACATTCTTGAGTAGTTACTGCACCAAATGATCGCCTTGCCCACAACGTATGAATGTGGAATTTCCACCACTGGGCCAGGGCTGTAAAGAGATGAGCACCGCCTCAATGCACATCGGAGCAGGAAATCACGTGTGTGCCCACGTTGCGTTAAATTGCTGGGTGGCGAGCCGTAATGCTGATGCTGCTGCAGGTACCTGCACGTGCCGGTGGGGAACCTTCCCGAGGACGTGGAGGCATTTGGCTGTGACCTGTTCTTTGCGCGTCACCTACGGCGTAACAATCACCTACTGTGGCTCTCGGCCACGGGGCGACCTGACCTGGGCGGCAAGGAGGCGGATGACGGGCGGCTGGCGTGTGACACCCGCGACGCCAAATCCTTCCACATCAGCTGCCCCTCGGCCTACCACGCAGGTGCTGATGCGGTACTCAGACACGGGTTGTGTCAAACCCCTTTTGATATTGAGCTTTGGCACAGGGAAGTAACAATATAACTCGGACATATTCATACGCCTCCTTCACATGTTTGTTCTGCAGGATGAAAAATATGATTGTATTTTTTTACACATCCCATCAGTCGTGCACAGCCGTCTGGAAGTGGGTAATTTCAGCGTGCACTGGTTCAACACAAGAAGTCACTGGAACAGTTTCAAAATTAAGTGGCTCATCAGCAGTCAGGCTGCGGGATTATTTGGTGTATTATTGAGTTTAATGTTAAACTAGGACATATCTCATTGAGAAGATACTCACCTATAAGCATCTGCCAGTTTCCTAGCATTTGTGCAAGCAAACCTGCCTCTGCCGATGAAACGCTGAATGAGGAAAACCAGTCCAGAGTTTGCTTCTATTTAACCAAAATTGCTGTATTATGGACTCCTGGAAGGGTGTTTGGCTGATTGGATCTGTAAAAATATTTTTGTTTCATGCATAAGAACTAATCGTGGAAGGGGAGTGTGGTGTCAACTTTGTTAATTTGTGGTGGTTAAGCATGGCAGTGACTCGAAGGATTAGTTACGGCTTGGCTTGGCTCAGGCTTGGCTCTGGCTCGGCTCTGGCTCAAGTGAGCCAACTCAAAGCCATACATAACTTGTGCTGTGGACTTCCATGAGCTGTGCCCTAAGTAAGCCACAGCATAGCCGCTCATGCATCTTTGGAAACAACTGAGCGGCTCAAGCCAGTACCGAACTATGTCTAAAGACGTGGCCCTGACACTGCAGACCACCCAACGGGTGATGAAGCCACGAACCAGATCTTTTCCTCTGGCACCTGCTCCCCTCTCCACGTCTCCGTGCACAGTCTGCGCGGAGTTGGACATCCAGTCGCTGGCGGTAAACGCCGTGCTGCAGTCGCACCACATCAACGACCTCGAGGGTGGAGCGAGCGGCGGCGTGAGCTTCGACTCGGCGCCGCAAGCCTCGCTGGCCGACATGATGACATCCGGCACGTCCTCCAACACGGCATTGGCGAGCTACGACGAGGCCGCGCTGTGCTCCAACACCTTTCGGTGCGGCCTCCCCACCCCATCCAACATTGGCTGTTGCCCACACGAGCGCCGACCCGTTAATGCTATTATTGTTGCGATGCTCGTTTATCCAGGAAAGCCTCACCGAGCCTTAAACTGTTTTTTCGTGAGTGTCCTGCTATGTTTTCGCAGCAGGGGGCAATGATTGCTACTTTTTTCCCAATTTATCAGAATCAGAATCTTTATTTATCCTGGAAGTATCCGATGAGCTATGAAGCTCTTTTTCACAAATGTCCAGTAGGGGTGCGTCAGCAAGTTACAACAACATAAATACAAACAAATAATTAAATAATTTGCGATGCCATCTTTAAAATGTTGCCAAATTTGGCAAAATTTTAAAGATGGCATAGGACCTCATGGTTTCTTCTAACGTTAACATTTTTATTAACGGTATGTTTACGTTATGCATGCGGGCGCCAATCCGAGCACTCATAAGTGGGCTGAGCATACATCGGCCAATGAGCGACTCCCATTTATGAGCATTTAGACCTCGACTGGCTTTGTTTAAATTTCGATTTAAAGCTTTCGTGACTGCAGGGATTCATCTTCTTGGTTCTTTCGGTAAAGTCACGTAGAAGGGAAGTAATAAAATAATAAACATAAAACACAACAAAACAATTCTCACGACGTTTCGGCCACAACGCAAGCAGCCGTCCTCAGGTGAAGAATGAAACACCACCAAGCTTGGAGCGTATATTTAAGCTGGATTGGAGGGGGGGGAGGTGGGAAGAAGAGCGCCTTGACAAAATAATTTGCATATCAAGAGGAATTTAGCATATGGAAAATGCGTAGGAGGTGGGCAGGGGGGTTTCAAATTAATATTATGCCTGTGCATTATGCAGGATTAGCAGCATCAAAGGGAGGGGGAAGGGGGGTAGCATTAACAAAGGAAAGGAATGTTAATAGTATGTAGCTGCAGTTACTAAACAACCACGTAAAAAACTAAAGTATAAACTACATAAACAACTAAAGTATAAACTACATAGCATCATCAGTATACTTACTATACTCTACAATAAGCTGAGTTACTAACAGTAAGTAATACATTACAATTCTACGTCGTAAAAATTATATAATATGCTTCCATCTAAACTTTATTCTCTTACATCACACGGTGTAGACTTGTGTGATGTAAGAGAATAATATGCTTCCATCTATACTTTATTCCTTGCAGTCACGAAAGCTTCAAATCTAGAATTTCATGGAATGGTTTAAAAACGTTAACCAAGAGATTACTGTACATCACAGCACACTGGCAGAATTAACGAGGGTAGCCTCCAACAAGCAGTGACCACTTCTCTGGGTAAATAATATGCATAATAAAAATAAGAATAAATAATTTACAGAATGTTTTATTCACTGCTGGGCTGAGCCTATGAAGTGACAACTTAGATTTCACAGTCAATTGTGAACCAGGCTGAGCCGTCAACTCCCCACACCTGACATCTGCTTTGCCCGTGGGTGACGGCCTGATACAAACCCAGGTTCTCAGAGGCAGTGACCCTCTGAGCCGCCAGGTGATTGGCTGAATATGATTGACTGTTTGAATGCTTGTGATGTGGAGACTTTCTGTGCTGTGGTGCGGTGTAGTGCAACGGTTAGTGGTGCGGTCGTGTAGCGGTTATCTCACTGCGTTACGAACCTAACGACTCGAGTTAAATTCTCGCTCAAGGCCAACACTAGTAACGATTATCTGAGACGGTCCTGGGCCTCTCCTAGGTTCACTCAGTCTCTAATGAGTACCTAGTGCGGTGTGTAAGCATCGCTACTGGGGAGACAAAGGCGACCGGACGTGGTGGTGTCCACCCACCCCCTCGTGTACCGTGCCGGTCTTAATAGGTGTTCGCTAACAGCACTTGCCCCTACAGTCTGTTAAAGGCTATATGGAGAATCTTTGTCTTTTTGGTGCAGCGTACTCAAGGGCATGGTGGTCGGGTGGGTGCGGGAGATCAGCCGCTTTCAGAACGCGTACGCCGACAACCAGGTACCACCCGCATCGGCGCCCAGTGCGGCAAGATGCCGCCTGCTTCACGATGGACCCTAAAGATCCCATGATGTTATTCGAAAGAGAGTAGGCTGTTATGTGCCCATGTCACAGTCTAAATTGGAAAATTGGTAAGCACAATCCAACTTTAGCCCACTATTGCAAAAACCTAGCCAGGACCTTCCCAAAAAAAAGTCATGAGCCTCAGTGAGGCTTTCCTTGGTAAACAAAATAATTAATAAAAGCATTTAAAAACAGTGAAAATATTAAAAAAAAGATTTTTAATCTGCGTATACTCCACGAATCTTAAAATTGAAGGAATTATTTTAGCACGAGTCAAATATACATATATGTAGTTATGGCGATACTGTATTCTTAGTCATGGCTCAGCTCTGGCTTGGCCACTGACAGCTCAGCTCAGGTTTGAGCTGCTCTGTTGCTGTCAAAGATGCATGAGCGGCTCAGCCATAGCTTGGTTCAGGCTCAGCTCATGGAAATCTGCAGCATCACTGTGTTCATTTTCAGAGCCGGCTCAAGTTAGCCGCATGGCTTTGAGCCAGCTCACTTGATCCAGAGCCAAGCCTGAGTTGAGCCGTGGCTATGAACACGGCACCTAGTTAGTGTCTTGTGAAGATTAGAGGCATGTCAGAATCAGAATCTTTATTTAGACTGGAGGAATCCGATGAGCTATGAAGTTCTTTTTCACAGATATTCAGGAAGGGCGGGCCAGCAAGTTACAACAACAAACAGTACAAAAAACGATAGTGCAATGTAGAGAAAGGGTAAGCAAGTCACGAAAAATAAATATCAATAAATTATATCAGTACAAATTGCATAAGTACATAAATTCCTGCCGATTTTTTTTACACAATGCAAGCTTGGGCAAAAGGCAGAAAAAACTGTCCCACACTTAGACAACACACAGTCCCTCAATAAAATTGCACATGAAAGTTTAACTATCGAATCTGTATGGGTAAGGATAAAAGTTACAAATAACATTTGAAAATGTGGTCGCATCTGGTGAAACAAAATAAACGTAAGCGTTGTCACGTCACTGTGCAGGTGACGCATTTCCACCGCTGGGTAAGCTCACCGGCATCGCTGCTCTACGACCCTGCGCTCCACCGCACGCTGCACACCGCCATGAAGAAGCTCTTTCTGCAGTGAGTGCCTCTCACATGCCACCAAGCACAAAGGTCTCCCGTGTAGCCATAACAGACTGTAGGAGCAAGTGCTGTTAGCTAGCACCTAATGAAGGCCGGCACAGCACACAAAACGGTGGTGTGGCCAGCAACCACGCCCGGCCGCCTTTGTCTCCCCAAGTGCTGATGTTTACACACACTGCAACACGTACTCTTTTAACGTTAATCATTTAATGCAGCTGATATTCGTACCATAACTTATAAAACAGTGCTGTCATTGATGACGCTGTGTATCACAGGCGAATATAGTCCACCACTTGGGGAGTGATGTTGCTACATGTTTTCCAAATTGAGTAATGTGCAGGGAACGTTTCAGCATTGGGATGTTTGGCCAATACCAGACACGATGTTTGTTTTACACCAAAACCTTACCCATCGCTGGGGGTTACGTTCTTGAAAATAGCTACCATCGGCAAATTCGCGATCCGCAAACTGAAAGGCAAATGGGAAAACTAGGGTTTGATTCACGGTTCATGATACGATACCCCCTCCTTTTGTTTTTATATTACCCTACATTAACCCAAATATAAAACTGTTAATATTTAAATGTAAAATATTATGAATATTTTCTACAGTCTTAAATATAACTCGTATAGCGAATGTATAGACTTTAGTTTTAAATATAGTGTATTGTACACATATGTAAACCTGAAAATAAAGACAATGTCAATGATACCGCACTCGCACATTTCGTAAACCTACCTTGTGGTTCAACTTTCTCGCGTAGAGACATCGTCTTCCTCTGCTTCTCTTCATTACATTCACTACCAATTAATTTTCTTTTAGGGGTCATAGCAAAATGTATAAATAAGGGCACTGATAAAGTACAAAAAATCACATGGTGGAACCTTGCTGCCTCACTGGATGCCGGGGGCATGTGAACTGGAACCCGCTATGGGCTGCATGGTAGACGAGATGGCACGTATGTTCTTCAGTCCAGTAACGATGCTTACAGGAATCTAACAGTTAACTGTGAATGGTCAAAAGCCATAGGGCACGCGATCAATAAACTTTACCTCAATAAATTTGACGTGAATGGTCAAATTCGCAACGGGAAAGGTTTTGGTGTATTAACTGTGGGAGAAAACCGGAGAACCCAGTAGAAACCAATACAGAACAGAGAGAGAACATACAAACCCAACACGCAGAAACACGCCAGTGTCGGGAATGGAACACATGCCTTTGTTGCTGTGCGGCGTGTGTCACTACCCTTCCCACGACATGCAGGCTCATCTCGGAGTTCAAACGGCTTGGCTCGCAGATTGTCTACGCTGACTTCAACCGCATCATCGTGTGCACGCGGAAACACCGCATCGAGGATGCCATCGCCTACATGGAGTATGTGACCCGCAGGTGAGGCCTCACGTCGGACGCACACACACTTACGCACTGCTGTACACACGCGCACACACCCACTGCTGTACACAGACACACTGCTGTACATGCACACACACACTGATATACACTCGTACACACTACTGTACACACGTACACACACACACACTGCTATACACTCGCGCACACCAGACTATTAGGGCAAGTGCTGTTAGCGAGCACCTATGAAGGCCGGAATGGCACGTGACAGAGTGGGTGGCCAACACCTTGCCTGCGTGCCTTTGTCTCCCTAGTGACGATGTTTATACTCTGCACCAGGTACTCATTTGAGGGGGGAGGCCCAGGACCAGTTCAGATAATCGTCACTGGTGTTGGTCGTGAGCGGGAATTTAACCCAGGTCGCCAGGTTCGTAGCACAGTGCGCGAACTGTTACACTACTGTACCACATCATTCCGTCTCTTCTCTAACCCGTGCTGCGCCCGTTTAGCCCCCTCGATCCGGCCGAACAAAAGCTGTTTAGGCATGCGGTGGCTGGGCATGCGGGCTACATGACCCAGCCAACGCAGCCTTGCCTTGCCGGAGAAGCTCACCGATGGGACTTTGCCCAGATCTTTCAAGAATTTGTGAGCTCCTCACTCAATCCAGCCTGGTTAAACCCAGGATGGATCGTAGGCAGGCCAGCCTAAATGTTTCTAACCGGCGAAGATGCTCCATTAGGGGGGTCCACGTTTCGCAAGCATAGAGAAGGGAGGGAATGACTGGCCGAGAAGACCTGAAGCTTCGCGCGAAGCGACAGACCAGGCAGCTTCCACACAGCGTTACACAGCCGATGAAAGGACAATGCCGCTCGACTGATTCGGAGAGAGACCTTTGCTGCGAAACTGAAACTAGTCATAAGCACACTGCCCCATGACTTATGGGGAGTTGAGGTTTTTTAGTGTTTAATCACATTAAATAACTAGGCAGGTGCTTTGTTTTGGTGGGGCTAATAGTAGGGTCATCAGCCATCCTTTGACCGTACCTGATCATCGATGAGCCTCCCATTGTATCTGTACCATATGGAAATTCCTGTGGTATGGCCATGAAAAGCATCTCGAAATACGTTGTCAAAAATATATTAAATGAAAGTAGGAGCCAGAAGACATCCCTGTCACACCCCAAGGTGAACATGGAATGGCTCTGATTCCCGGCCATGTAGCTTTACCTGGGGCTGGCCACCATCATGAAGGTCCTTAATGATTGTGAGCAGATGGTCGGGGACCCCGAAAGCATGAAAAATAACTCAAGATTCCTAGCCTAGATTGGTGGTATCATCGGCCTTAACCAGGTCAATAAAGCAGAGATGTATGTTCTGTTGAAACCCCGACATCTGTTATACAGAAGACAAATTGGGGCTCCGTAAGCCTTTCCTCACAAAAGACAAAGATCCTCCATATAGCTGTAATGGGCTCAAAGATAGGCGCACACAACTTCTTGGGAGGCAACACTTTATTAACTCAACGTACACTTAGCATAGGGTGGTGACGACCGACCTATTCTAACTAACACACACCATCTCTCACTAACACGGACTCTCGGATACCACGAGTGTGACCCAGCCAGGAGGGCTACTGGCTGGTCCGCTGACTGGAGGCTTGACTCTTCACGAGGTGTCTTCACGATGCATCTTCATTCTTGACACGGGCAGCCTCAAGCCCGGTGAGGAGGCTGCTTATATGGGCCTCGGCGTGTCCGGGCCCCACCCCGGTCACGCCTTCCTTCGAGAACCCTCTCGAAGCTGCTCGGCTGTCCACGTGGCCCCCCAAGATGCCCCCCGGGCCCCCGGCCCCCATCTTGATCCGGTCACGTGTCCAGCCGGGTTCACTCAGAGTGCCACGGCCTTACACAACCTCCGTGGCCTCACCCACGGCCTCCAGATCCCTGAACCGGCCCTGACGTCATTCCCGCCTCCAGACGGGATGACGTCATGTGCGTTTGTGTAGACCTGCGTGGTAGTGACGCTCCCCCGCATAGTGACATCACACGTGCGTGTGTGTACACAGTAGTCACTACATAGCCTTAACAGACTGTAGGGGCAAGTGCTGTTAGCGAGCACCTATAAAGGCCGGCACGGCACACGAGGGGGTAGTGGCCAACACCACGCCCGGCCGGCTTTGTCTCCCTAGTGGCGATGTTTACACATTGCACCAGGTACTCATTTAAGGCTGAGTCGACCTAGGGGAGGCCCAGGACTGGTTCAAATAATCGTCACTGGTTTTGGCCATGAGTGGTAATCGAATCCGGGTCGCCAGGTTCGTATCGCAGCGCACTAACCGCTACACTACCGCTCCCCTTTCCTCACACGCTGCTGCTCTCATACACTGCTGCACACACAAGACCCGCGTATAAGCGTGCACACGCACATGCGGCCCTGGACAGTTAATGCTCTTTAGGAGTGGTGCTGGCCACACCAGCCTCTCGTGCGCCCTCCCGGCCTTAATAAGTACTCGTTGCAGCACTTGTTGCCGCATCAGTCCAGACGGCTACACGGATCTCTCTTTCTGAATGTGTGCGTGCCTGTGTGTCTGTCTGCGTGTGTGTCTATGGGGAACCGTGGTTCTGTGGTTCGCGCAATGTGCTATAAACCCGGCAACCCGAGTTCAATTGACGCTCATCACCAACTGCCGTGACGATTGTCTAGACCGGTCCTGGGCCTCCCCTAGGTCGACTCGGCCTAAAATTAGTACCTCGTGCAGTGTGTAAACATCCCCTCTGGCTAGACAAAGGCGGCCGGGCGTGGTGGTGGCCACCCACCCCCTCGTGTGTCATGCAGGCCTTTTCGGTGCTCGCTAAGCATTTGCCCCAACAGTCAAGTTAAGGCTATACGGAGGATCTTTGTGTGTGTTACCTCGCTTTTGCGGTAGCATCAACTCACGGGAGATCTTCCACTCCATATCCATCTCCTACTCGCGCTGCTGGGAGACGCTGCTCTGGCTCGACTCATGCAACTACGCGGGCATCGTGGGGCAGCTACCACCTGCCCTGCTGGGGGAGGAGGTAATGTGTTTATCATTATTATCATTGTTCACCAATTTACCAATTATTATTATGCTACTTTATCCAGAAAGCCTCAATGAGTCTCAACCCTTTTCATGAAGGTACTGCCACATTTTCACACGAGGAGATGACGATTGCTATGTATCTCCCAAAGGACTAATTTGCGGGTAATTGTTTTATTTGGACCACAACCATGGAACACAATGGCCTACGCTTCATCGAATGCCATCCGAGTATGTTTAACGTCTTCTGGGAAACAGATGGCACGTAGCATTTTATGGTAAATGCACCCGCAGTATTGACTCGAGTGGTCTGTCAGAATCAAAAAAGCAGCCAACGCACTTCTGCTGTGCTTGTCACTGCCCCTATTTGCTCCTGCAAAATCACTTAATTATCATCACTGAAGTCTTCACCCAGTGAAGCCTCATTGAACCCACTCATTTGCATTGCAGTTTGTACTGGTGCTGGCCACCCACCCCCTCGTGTGCATGCCAGCCTTCATAGTTGCTTGCTAACAGCACTTGCCCCAATAGTCTCTTAAGGCTATAAAGGGGATCACTGTCTATGTATTATATATCCGCAGGCCGGCATAAAGACTCCTGCAAAAAAAAGACGGAAGAGGAAACCTTCAGATGGATCAAATGTAGGAAAACGATTATGAATGTTCCGAGGAGGAGGATGATGGAAATGAAGACGGTGGCGATGATGAAGAGGATGCCATGGATGAGTCTCGTCTTGACAACCACTGGAACTTGGCGCTGTTTTTGCCGCAGGCCGCCTCCTGCCAGACGTACTTCCTTACCATCGTGAGCGGTCAGTGGCCATTCTTATTGCGCAAGGCTATCAAAAAGGGGCTGTGTTTCACAGACACAATCTGTGGTATATTTACAGTAAGGTGTGATGTTGCTATTTATAATCCCTATTGAGTCATTTTGAAATTTAGACCATTATACCAGCACACAATGACATCACAGGATCTTGAATGTCCACTGTGAAGCAGACGGGGCGTAGTTATGGTTAATCCACCCGAAGTATTAACCATTTACCGTTCCGATGACGTAAGTGTATGTCATCAGTTTGTCTTCCGCTTTCATCCCGTCATTGGAATGGAACCAGAAGAAAACATAAAATTACTTAATCGGTAACGAGGCTCCCACAAGACCATGCGGGAGGGTGTGGTACAGCTTGGCACCAGCTACCATAGAATGCGGTTGAGTCACTACAGAATGCAATGTCTTTAAAAAAACAGCGCTATGCCTCTCTAAATAAAATTAACACTGAATCACTTGTACGTTCCGAGATTCAGTGGTGAATGGGATCCACCCTGCAACTTGCAGTCGTTTCGGAACGAAAAGGGCTAAACATTGCGGCCTGCTACATTAAAACCGGGAACTTCAACAACAAGAGGTGAACATCCTACCGTTAGGCCATGTCATCACCAAATCAATGGTAACTATGTGTCTCAATATGCAGTATGGGCCTATTTGAAGCGTATATGTATGCAGGCAAAAATGGTTGCACTGGGTGGGGCATGTATACAGGAAGGGGGAGGGACAATTACCGAGACAGGCATTGGAGTGGTCTCCACGAGTCTGGCAACAAAAGGGGAAGACCTAAAAGTGCTGGGATGATACTGTCAGGGCATTACTTGGGAGGTCGCGTGTCTGCTGGACAACAGCTGTAGAATCTTATGGAGGGTGGAAAGTGCTGGCGATGAGGTACAATGGCATCCACAGCTTTGGCCACAATGACGTCTCGATCTTGATTCACTTGTGCACGTCTCTGTATGTGTGTGCAGCATCTGTGGAGCGGTAGTGTAGCAGTTAGCGAGCTGCGCTTCGAACCTGGCGACCCGAGTTTGATTCCCTCTCACGTCCAACACCAGTGATGATTATCTGAACCGATCCTGGGCCTCCTCTAGGTCGACTCAGCCTCAAATGAGTACTTGGTGCCGTGCGTAAACATCACCGCTAGGGAGACAAAAGTGGCCGGGCATGGTTGCTGGCCACCGACCCTGTCGTCTGCCGGTCCGGCCTTCATAGGTGCTCGATAACAGCACGTGCCCAAGGTTATACGGGGGATCTTTGTATTGTAGCATATATAGTTGGGAGGGATAGTATAGCAGTTAGCGCTCTGCGCTGTGAACCCCGAGACTCGAGTTAGATTCCCACTCGCGGCCAACGCCAGTGATCTGAACTGATCCTCAGCCTCTCCTAGGGCAACTTAGCCTCAACTGAGTAACTGGTGCAGTGTGTAAACATCACCACTTGGGATACAAAGATGGCCGGGCATGGTGCTGGCCACCCACATCGTTGTGTGCCGTGCCAACTTTCAACAGTTTGTTAAAGGCTATACTGGGATCTTTGTCTTTTGCAGCATATATCATGGCAGTGTACCACAGCCTGCAGGAGGAAATGAAGCGAAACGAGCCCGGAGACACCCCGGTGAAGCGGAGGGGACACGGGAGCCAGTCCACACAGGCTGCAGACAAGGACGGCTTGCCTGGTAGACACGCTCCCACATGCGCACGAAATCACTCACATGCACACGTGAGTCAGTGCATGTCGGCCATCTCCGGCAGTGGCAGATTCTAGGGCAAGTAAACATTTAAATTGTTGCCCATTTTTAAAGCACCATTTTTAAAGTTACTTTCCACGATTAGGGTCTTCATGACCAGTTACTTTCCACGATTAGGGTCTTCACGATTAGGGTCTTCATGCCGTCAACTGACAGTCATCAGCTGTCAGTGGAGCTACGAGAGCTACACACGGCCAACGAGGAGGCAATCACATGACTCTCCAATTACGCAAGCGCTTGAACGTCCATGACTCAGACACTGACAACTGATGGACACAGCCACATCACAGGGAGCCTTGTACAGAAATAGAGAAAATAAAACCCCTCATTGAATAATCTAAACTTCGAATTGATCAAGTACTGCATATCTGTGATTGACTCAAATATAAGTATTCATCATGAGCCATGGTCGATCTGCTGGTTGAAGGCCTCCCCAAGCTGCTCACCACCTCCCAAAGTCCCGTGATGCAACCGGTTCCCCTTTTCCTAAAGAAACATTTTGACAATCAAGAGCATTATTGTCAGCACATGAAATGTTGACAGGTGTCCATTCAAGCCCAAGGAATGTCAATCTAATGCCTATTGTAAATTGTAATACATTTATACTTCCCTCTTGCGTTTTTTCCTACCCCACACCTACTGCTTTAAACCAATTGGAAGCATGCTTAAATGTCATGTGACCTTAAAGTGATTAACTAATTGTAGATGTGATATTGCTCAATTTAAATCTTGTATGCCGAACCAGAACCAATCCATGATAAGCCGGCCTCATAAGTCATGTCAATCTGGCTCGGTCCATACACAACTCAAACACGGCAACACCACATCATCTGCATGCTTCTCGAATTGTTTGCTGCATGTGACAACGGTGGCATAGCTCGATTTCTGCAGGGGAAAAACAATCTTGGTACCACGTGAGCGGCACCGAGCTGGCTGCGCCGACGGCCTCACCATACTGCCCCGGCCTGGCTCAGTTGTGCAGTGGAAAGAGAGGTATGTGTGCGCGTGTGTTTCTTCGCTTGTGCAGGCACGACGTCGTTCTGTCAGGAGTACGTTGCCGGGGAACTTACACACAACCTCTTCACCATCACCCAGAAGATCCAGCGGCGTGTGACAGGCCGGCGGAACGCAGATGGCTTGTCGCCCCTCTTCCCTGAGCTTCCGGGGTCTCACCTACCCCTGGCCAACCCAGCTCTCGAGTTCGCTAAGGCCGTGTGTAAGGTACGTGGGGGGCATGTGTGCATGTGGGTGCGTGTAAGTAGTGTACCGGTAAGTGCGCTGCGCTACGAACCTGGTGGCCCGAGTTTGATTTCCGCTCACGGTCAACATCAGTGACGAATATCTGAACCAGTCTTGGGCCTCCCCTAGGTTGACTTGGTCTCAAATAAATACCTGGTGTGCTGTGTATGATTAATACACCCTCAATATTAACCAGGGTGTGAAAAATAAGAATAGGTTTTATATTTTAATACTGGAAAAAAGGTCCCATGATTTAACCAAGGTGGTCTGCTATATTCTAATCGCAAACCTCTACAATAAGCTGTAGACAGGCTACCCGCTTGGCCATGTCGCCATCTCAATTCTGTAATCTGCCGACACATTTTATTTGGGCTGCGATTACTTTCGTAATGAGTAAATATCTCTAAATCCACCTTGGTTCTGGTGCCTCGATGTTACTGCGTGGGAGGTGTGATATCAACAACAAACGAGGAAGATGATGCTGATAATGGTTTAGGGTGGCAGGGTGACGCAGTGGAAACACTCGCGCCTCAGCTCGGGCGGCTTTCTGTGTGGAGCTTGTATGTTCTCCCTCTGTACACATTTCATCCAGGTTCTCCGGTTTTTTCTGATAGCTAAAAGAAAATCCATACCATTTAACCGGCATTGGCCAAACATCCCATTGTTGAAAATTTACCTGCAAATTACTTATCAAGATTTCCCCCTACCGTAATAACTTTGGCAAGACCATACGGGGAAAAAAGAGTCTTGTGACTCAGGGAGGCTTTCCTGGGTGCAACAATGATGGTTATTGTGGGTGTGCAGGTTCTGTCACTGGATGGTGCAGTGGCGCTGCAGGTCAGCAAACTGCGCAGGGATCTGCTTCGCTTGCTGGACGTGGGGGAGTTTTCGAGTGACGCAGAGTTCCGGGATCCATGCCTCTCGCTAGTGCTGCCTGAGCTCATCTGCCACCACTGCAACTACTGCCGTGACATCGACTTGTGCAGGGAACCAGCACTGGCTCAGGTGGGTAGCCGAAACTCGCAGAAAAGACAGATATCCTCTGTATCGCGTTTAACAAACCGTTGGGCTAAGTCCTGTCATTGAACACCTGTTGAGACCAACATGGCACGTGAGGAGGTGGGTGGCCAGCACCAAGCACGACAGTCTTTGTCTCCCCAGTGGTGGTGATTACACACTGCTTGAGGTACTCATTTATGGCTGAGTTGACCTTAGGGAGACCCTGGACTGTGTTCATTGCACAGTGTGCTTCTGCGCCACCACACTCTCTACATATAACCACACACTCATGTCTCATTTTCCACGTCCCTTTTGTATTTTGATCAATGTCAATTGGCGTATAATTTTAATGCAATTTGAATGCAATTAGCATCAATTGTAAATTTAATTTGATTACCACAATTTGATGTGTACACAAGAATCGATTTTTATCATGCATCATTTCTTGCCTGTAATGACATAACATACAGAGCAGTGCCAAACCTCAACTTATTTTTGACTGATTCATCTAAATATTTCACCCAAATAATCCCTTGATGGAACATCTTGTTATCAAACAAAACTACACCTTTTCTTTCAGGCGAGTACTCGATTTCAGCGGTTCCAAACCTTTTTGAGTGTGCAGATGCCTTTTTAACCTCCAAACATTTTGCAGACCCCCACCACCACTCGCTGTTTTTTACACTCCGTTATATATGGAAATTTAACGTAATAACAAATTTATAATATGCACACTCAGTAATCATTTGTAATTGTCACACCTTAAATTTAGAAATTTCTTATTCATTACCTCAACAAATACATTTGCAGAGCATAGCCGTCTGTGTGCGAAAACGTGATTATGGCTGTTGCTGTTCGCTGTCTTCAAATGCAGGATGTCAGGTTGGAGTGATGACAGTTTTTACCTTATATCTGATTCTACATCCGACCTACTTCAGGGCTTTGAAAATCCACTTTCACAAACTTACGCTGTGGCATAAGGCATCAGCTACTTCGCTGTCTTGTTAGACAGTTCTGGGTACTCAGAACCAACGTGTAGTCTGAAGCCAGTTAGGTACTGTTGTGTGAAGACAGCTTTACAGAGTTGTCACACGAAAGTTCTGTTAGGCTGTCTTGCTCTCGTGTGACGTATTCACACACTGGCACCAGACACCAAAATGAAAACAAAAAACAATGCTATATAAACATACTTGCAAAATAAATTACAATAGTATATTTTAGAAACTATATGAACTTTTTTTTTTAATTCGTACATTTTCATTGTGAGGATGTTATTATGTTTCTTTTTCCACGGACCCCCTGGAGTAGCCTGATGGTCTATGAAGCGACTGCAGGGGGTCCGCAGATCACGACTTGGGTCTTGAAAACAGTGCGAAAATGTGACCACTGTTTTCATGTATGCATTGATGCATACGAACAACTGAGGTTTCAAGTGGAATAAGGGAACTATTTCCTGTTCAATTTGCCTACATAAGTCCTGAATGGCCCTTGGTCTTGTCTGGTACACAGTTGATTTTAAGGTATCCCGACAAGAAGCTGTTGGGCTCTGTTAAGTCCGGACTTGTGGCTGAAGTCTCTGAGCTTGAATGGTTGAGCCTGGCTTTTAGTAAAGCTCCAGGATCCTTGCTCTCTTGACATTTTTACACTGCCATTTAAGTAACTCTTGGAAGAGCCCTTTAAAATCTGAAATAAAAAGAATATCAACATAAATTATTTTTTTACATGACTTTAAAATGTGTCAGGTATTTCTTGCCCACCCTATATTTATGCAATGAATATCACAGCCAGTCCAACACACTGGTACATAACGAATTAAATGGTGCACATCACGAGTTCACATATAATGTGCTTAAGCTGGAGTCGCAAACGTTGCAGCATGTGAGTGCACAAGCGGCCACAGCGTTAAAACGCTCGTGCGCGTAACATTTCGTTTGTGTGACTGTCGGGTGGGTGGTGGAGGGTCTCAATGATTCTAGATTTGAAGCTTTCGTGACTGCAATGATTCATATTCTTAGGTTTTTTTTTCGGTAAAGTCACGTAAGTAAAAACATTAAAAAGTAAAATAAAATAAAAATCACGACGTTTCGGAGGCAACACAAGCCTCCGTCTTCAGGTGGTACCGTCACAGCCATGACTGCTGTATCAAGTAAATGAGAGATTGCAGGAGCTACCACTCCGTTTATATAATGGTTGGAGAAGGTGGTGGGGCAAGGGCCGCATACTTATTATTAATATGGTAAGGTGAGGCTTGAGACTAAGAATAGACTGCATAACAAAGGCTGAGCCTTTGTTATGGAGCCTTTGTTATGGAGAGGTGCGGTTTGTGACTCAACCTGTAACAGGGAGACCACCACTAAACATGGTAAAACAATAATAGTTGTCTGTCAAATTCAAACAGATTCCTACTTGAAACCGGATTCCCACCACCACCCATCTCAAAATAATTATCTCATCAAAACGCTATACCACAGAGCCCATGGCATTTCTGACCAACACCACCTGGCCGGTGAATTAAGACATGTACATCGGGCCCTCAGGATGAACGGATACTCTGACCGCACTATCCGCCAAGCTGTTTCTCCCACCACACAGAAACAGCAACATGAAACTCCGACCAAAACTATCACGTTACCATACATAGCAGGCGTGACCAAAAAGATCTCCAAAATTCTAAACAAACATAAGATCCAAGTCCGATTCAGTACAGTGCATAAAATCCGTGATCTGATTTCATCTGTGAAGGATGTCGTTCCTGACTTACAGTATCCTGGAGTCTACAAATTGAGTTGCATTTGTGGTGATTGCTACATTGGAGAAACGAAACGTCATGTTTCTGATCGTGTCCGCGAGCACAAGTCAGATCTGAAACACGGCAGAACTGATTCTTCGGCCGTTGCCGATCATTGCTCCAACTCGGTGGGCTCTCATGAAATTGTATTTTCCGAGACCAAGGTTCTCTGCAAACCTCCTGGCTACCATCAAAGGTTTGTACACGAATGCCATACAAATATACAAACACAGACATAATTTCAACCGTGATGACGGTTACAAACTGAGTAATCATTGGAAAGATGTGATTAACCATGCAAAAAAGATTTAACTACACTTATTTGCCAATCTTATTTGACAGACAACTATTATTGTTTTACCATGTTTAGTGGTAGTCTCCCTGTTACAGGTTGAGTCACAAACCGCACCTCTCCATAACAAAGGCTCCATAACAAAGGCTCAGCCTTTGTTATGCAGTCTATTCTTAGTCTCAAGCCTCACCTTACCATATTAATAATAAGTATGCGGCCCTTGCCCCACCACCTTCTCCAACCATTATATAAACGGAGTGGTAGCTCCTGCAATCTCTCATATACTTGATACAGCAGTCGTGGCTGTGACGGTACCACCTGAAGACGGAGGCTTGTGTTGCCTCCGAAACGTCGTGATTTTTATCTTATTTTATTTTTTAATGTTTTTACTTACGTGGTCTCAATGATGCCGATTTGGTCAGATCGTTATGTTTTCTAACCCAGAAATCAATTGTGACCGGAAAATCAGTTGTGCTCAAGAGCTTGCGAAAGTTGCTTTGGAACGTGCTCTCCGACGAAGCTGTGACAAAGCGAATGAGTAGCGGTGGTTGTTATGGGGGCTCGGCTTGCTGGCACTCGCAGGATGGATCCGTGCTTCCCAAGTGGCAGTGCACCAACTGCTCGGCAGACTACGACGTGGAGCAAGTGCAAGCTGCTCTGGTGGAGACCGTTCAGAAGAAGATCATGTCCCACGTGCTGCAGGACCTGGTGAGGCTGGCCGCAGAGCTGCGTGTATCAGGATGATCCTGCCAAGTTTCGCTTTCGGGGGCGACGCTTGATATGCATTTCCTCAAAGTATTTTTTTTTTAGATTGGGCCAATTTTGACTGTGACATTGTCCACACCATGGCCTAATCTTATTCGAATGACGCCACTGGTTAATTTAATACTGCAGGTGTATTAAAAGTACTGAGTGGTCTGTCGGATTTGAACTGTGAACTTCTGTGGCAATCGTGCTGCCACTGGGCCACATCAGAGTCCCAATAGTCAAGCTCCAAACAGTCTGTTCTCTTGACCCTCTGTGTCTTCATTGTAGCCCTCAGAAACTTTTGCCTTGCACTTTACATGTCACATACTGCGTGCACCCAGGAGCTATGCAGGGAATCGTTGTCTTTGCACCCAGGTGCTCCATCTGGCCGTGGTGCACAGGGTATTCAAAGTCACATGGAATCTCCACACTGGTGTATTGGATGATTTGATCAACACCTCCCATGAAATTGAACATCTGGTTTGCAAGGATTGTCTCACACATAATGACATGTATATACATATGTAATGACTGACTTCCGCGATACGTCGTGTAGAGGGTACTTTTCTTTATTTTGCGTACAGGCACAGCACAGGCCAACGTTATCTTCTTCCTCTCCAAGTACACACTAAGATATTAACGTTCTACAGCCTACACACACGGTTGATCACACGGTTGATCACACGATTGATCACACGGCGGGTTCCGCCCATCCGCTCCCGGTCTCGCCGCTGGCTGACGGCATGCCAGGGAGGGCGGTGGAACTCCGCAGGAGATCCGCCACGTGGCCGAACGACGGAGAGAGATGACAGCGAGCAGCGACGCTGTCCAGACCCAAGACTCCACACACCGACCCCGAGTCCTCCTCCGCTTATATTGCCCCAGGCGCGGCTAGGCTCCGCCTCTGGCCACGCCCTCTCGTGGAACTTTCTAGCTGGTTCTCGGAGTTTCTCGGCCAGCCCTGTCCTTCACCTTTGGCCCAGATACCTCTCCCTTTTGGGGATTGGATGTTTATAGTGGTGTCTGTACCCGTGCTTCCCTTTTCCAACCAGTAGATGTCACTATATAATTACACATTCAAAGATTCCCCCCCCCCCCCCTTTCGCGTTTATTGACTGTTGGGGCAAGTGCTGTCACGAGCACCTATGAAGGCTGGCACGGTGCACGAGGGGGTGGGTGGCCACCACCATGCCCGGCTGCCTTAGTCTCTGGAGTGTCGATGTTTAGACACCACACCAGGTCCTCATTGGAGGGTGAGTTGACCTCGCAGAGGCCTAGGACCGGTTCAGATAATCGTCACTGGATATTAGCCGTGAGCGAGAATCGAACTCGAATCACTCGGTTTGTAGCACAGTGTGTTAACCACTGTACAACTGCCACAATCATGCACATATACACTCGCACACATACATCACAAACACGTCATGACACTTCAAACATATCTATAATTTCGCAGTTTGCATGTATACCATGAATATCTCACAATATCTCACCCACATACATATAGTTAAACGGTGCACACTGCCGGTGCATACAGAATGTACCTAGCTCTTTCAGACGTTGACTGAGTTTTAATGAGGTGTTTCTTATAGTTGAGACTGGCGGCATGTTAGTGCGTCTGCGAGATCGTTCGGAGGGGAAGCAGTGGTGTCTGAGCGAGAGAGCCTGTGTGGGTTTTTACTCTAGGGGTGATTAAATCTTATCTTGCTGAAATCTGCGGTGTGTCTATACAGTAGTGCTTGTATGCTGGATTTGTTTAAACAAAAGAACCACGAATTTAAAGCTCAAAAATCGTCTTTCACCACAGGTGTGTGAGAAGTGCAAGGGGGTGAAGGAGGCCAATATGCCTGCGTTCTGCGATTGTGCCGGTGATTTCCAGCTCGCCCACCCTGCCCAGGTTCTATGCCTTTCCACACACTAAGACCCATGATGCTCCCCCATGTACACTCCGCCCTCATCATCCATCTTTGCACTCCCGTACATTCATGACAAGAGCAGTCTGCAGTTATCTAGAGATGTGGTGTGAAAATACTCTTATGGGAGCCCCGATGTGGCCAACGTGAAATGTCTGTTATAAATGGCAATCCGTTTCCCCAAATGCGTGGGGACATGAGGTCGTCCAGCCAGTGCAGAGGTCGCATGTTGGGCAGCGTATACTCTCTGCTGCTCCATTATTAGCTTCTCCGTGCAACATTGGTGTTTTTATGAAAGACATTTTCTGTTTATACGCTGGTGTAGAGGGCAACAAAATGATTCGGTGGAGAAACCTGGCAGGAGCGGGTGGGGCAATGGGCAGAACTGGGCGGGGCAGTGCAAATCGAAATCGTGATGTCATAGCGGCCAAATATTCCACCATGCGTCGCTACCGGCGTTCTATCCACCAGACCCCGTAGTTGCTGCACAGGAGAGATACGACCTCCGCAATCTGCCCCGACATTCTCCCACCATCTGGCTTTAGGTCTTCTCTTTGGTCACTGGATTCTGACATCCATCACGCCTCCATAGAGGCTAGTCATTGGCTTAATAACCTTGATATGTGCATATAATGTAAATATCACCTTGACAAACGAAAGAAGACCGGCATCATGGGGACCACTCTTAATGTCTATCTCTGCAATCGGCCTTTCCCTCCAAGAGGGGCGGAGAGTGATTGTCACGTCACATTCGTAAAGGCAGTTAGACATGACTGCAGGAGAGAAGTGAAGAGGTACCGAGAGCACAAGGTGAAGTGTGTGACTAGCAGGGAATGGAGTCATGCATTGTGTTTGTGGTTATTTGGAGAGCGATGCTGTCTTCAAAGCTTGTCTCCAGAAATCATGTCTTAAGCCACTGTTCCTTAAACATACTGGACTCTTGCAGACCATTTTCCCACAGCCCTGAGCTAAATAATTAACCTGCAAAATCAGTTGCAAATCCATTGTCTTGTGTGCATCCTATCACTTTTGTTTTGACATTGCACATTGCATTGGCTTGTGTTGTGTCTCTAGGAGTTTGTGGAGCAGTTGAAAGTGTTCAGAAACATTGCGAGACACTATGCGATGCCGTTCCTGCTGGAGACGGTGAACTGGATATTGCAGGGCAGCTCGGGCGAATAGAAGAACATAACCACTACCCTGGTGGTGGCGCAGCATGGCAGAGAACACGAGCTGTATTCGGAACTGCGACAAGAGGTGTATTAGGCAATCAAGACGAACATCAGACGTCGTCGTGGCCAAAGCTGTTTGATGCCACCACTCCTCCCCAGCGTGCTCTACTGTCAGTAGACATGCGACTGGCCACAACGGTATCACACCACGATCTGCTCTTAAGTCTTCCCCTTGGTTACTGGACTCTTGCAGACCATTCCAAAGCCCGTCTTGGTAATCGGCCCTCCCCCCATCCTGCACACACACGTCCTACCCAGCTGCAGTGCAGCTGTTTTTGCCGATCCTATTTTATAACGGGCATGAGGAAGCCGGGAGGTTGTATTCGATGCTCCACGAAAACATTTTCCTCCATTCATCTGCTGACATGACTGAAATCTCAGATTGTGCTGTTGGGGAACAATATTCCATACACGCACTTCGTTTGCTTCACAGTGGACGTTCAAGATCCAATGACATTCGAAAAATAACAGTTGGCCATGTGTCGACTTCACACCCGCAATTTTATTTATCACTAAGCAATTATTAAATTGGGGAAAATATACCCAACATCGCCTCCTACTGGCAGACGAATGCCCATTTGTAGGCCAGTGCTGTGTACACCTTGTGCTGTGTAGGGAGATAGTGCCACTGCTGCTCTTCTTGGCTAGGCTGCAGCAGAGCATTAAAATGGTTGCAATGAGATCCGATAAGGAGCTTTTAGTTGCTGAGAAATGTAAGCAAGCACCCTACACATGCAATTGTTTTGTCCACAGGCACCTGCTGGCTGGTGTTAAGTGAGAAGCATTGAATGAAATCCAGCAGTCATTCTGTGGTATCTTTCAAGGCTTTTCCCTATGTGGTGTTCTGCTCACAGTGCAGTTACACAGTGCTTTACGTGTCCCAGATGTCTTGATAGTAGAATTGGGATCGGCTGTGATTTCATTTGAAATGTTATTTTTAAAAACATTTTATATTTCAACGAATAGTAAGTTGTGGAAAAGAATACACGTGAACAAGAAAGTGTTTACCTCTTAGAACTGAATTACAACAGTGCAAAAGGTAGAGGTACAGCCCTATAATTGCACGGTACTAGTGGCGAAAGGGCCTCCACTGCAGTGAATTCTAGAGGGTATTTAGTCTACTCTTCCACGTTGACAAGCCGTTGGAAGAGGTGTGCCTACCCACACTCTACCCCACCACGTGCTCTACTGATTGACTGAGCTGTACCCATTTGTCTGCTGGGTGGACGGAGGTGGTGGAGAGGGATTTGAGAAACTTGCCACCAGAGTTTCAACTGTAGGATGGAACTGAACCGGCAACCGCTGGGAATGATGTTGAGTGCTAACCATCGATTACAAAAGGGCGAGTGTGTCTAGGCCTTTAGATACTGAGCTGGTTGGTAGGTTGACTCGGCTTATAATCCCTCCAGGTTCGATAAAATAAGGATCACTTTATGGAGAAGTCATCGGTGGATGTCCTATCGACTTGCCTCCACCATACGGATATGGAGGTTCCACTACTGTGTCAAAGTTGTAAACAGATGGGCACCGTCTCAATGCTAATTTGAGCATGAAATTACCTTGAGATACCAAGCTGCTAATAAAGTTGCCTGCAAAAAGTATCTGGAAACATGAAAATGTTTTTTTTCATTGTTAATAAAAAAAATACATGTAACAAACTTTGAGAACATGCTTTTTTTATTTCTTGGAATTAATTTTCTGCAGCTAGAAAGACCCTGGGGCCAGGTGGCTCAGTAGCACAGCGAGTGGCTCATAATCGGAAGTTTATGAGTTCAATATCCTGGTTTGCGGTTGATAAAATGAGTGTTAATTTTTGTAGACGTCAACAGTGGTTGTCTGGTAGACTTGTCTCCACCATAGGAATGTGGAGTTTTCCACCACTGACTCAGGGCTGTAAAAAGATGGGTACCAATACCTCAATGCTCATTTGAGCAGAGAGTCGCTCTAGCTTTGAGAGGGCCACGCAGCCAAGGCATCGTTAAGACTTCAGGTAGACATGGTGATCCCGCGGCCTCGTGCCCTTGCGACATCGCAGACAGTGTCTAGGAATCCCTTCGGCCCTCCTGAGCGCATGAAATCTCCAAGCTGCAGCAACCATCTCCACCTGTTCAGCACATGCCGCGGGGCACCCAAACGACTTGGTTAATGCTTTGTATGACACACAATAAAAATATCCCCTGTATAGCCTTAACAGACTGTTGGGGCAAGTGCTGTTCGCGAGCACCTGTAAAAGCTGGAACGGTACACAAGGGGGTGGGTGGCTAGGATCCACACCTCCGATTAGCATGGTTGGCTATGTACGGTGCGAAAGAAGTTCTATAACATACATACGCCCGACCACCTTTGTCTCACAAGTGGCGATGTTGACACACCGTACCAGGTATGCATTTGAGGCTGAGTCGACCTAGGAGAGGCCCTGGACCGGTTCAGATAATTGCCAATGGTTGTGGCTGTGAGCGGGAATCGAACTCTGGTCACCGGGTTCGTAGTACAGCACGCTAATTATAACTGCTCCCCAGTGATGTGACACACACGTATGCGACCATACTCACTGGTATAACTTGCTCTCGCATGCTCTGTTGCTCCAGTGATGCCAGCTCCTCTGGAGACAGAAGGAGAAGCCGCAATCCGCCCAGGACTCCTTGCGCAACCTTGCTCACCGGCTCTCCTAACACAGCCTGAAGCATGCAGCACAGACAAACCACCCGCCATATCAGGTGGATAAATACAAGTAAATCTCGTTTCTATAAAAAAAAAGACCAGCTTTGATTTCTGTTCTCGTTTTTTATTATGTATTTTTATCTAGGAGAACTTTCCTGAGTTTCAAAACTTTTAGATTCTTTTTTTGCAGTAGTGAGTGACAATTGCTTTCATGCTAATAAATTAGTGCATTTGGTATTCCCACCATTGTTATAGTGCAAGGTTATCACGAAAGCTTTTGTTTTACAGATATAGTCTGCAGTAGTTTAAAAGAGGTGATCTATGTGTAATTCGAATTGAGTCATTTGTGGATACTCTTTTGAATATGGTAGATATAGACCATGATTAAACTACTTGAGACAAAGTGAAAGAGCTCCTTTGTGATAGCCCTACACTATTAGAATGGCGCAAATACCAAATTATTATTTTACTCTTCATTTGAAGCTTTCATGACTGCAGTAATTCATACTCTGGTTCTTTCAGTAAAGTCACGTAGATAGAAAAAATAACTAATAAATCACGACGTTTCAATAGCAACACAAGCCACCATCTTCAGATGAAACAATACAGCAGGCGCACTGCTGGGGAGGAAATGTAGCGAGAGAGCTACTGCAACCAAAGGTTCTATACGTTTGTGGTGGATACAACCCAAGGGTAAGTGGGCAGGACTAGGGATGGAATTTGCAAGTCAATGTAATCGCAGGGAGGGTATGGGTGGATGAGCTCGGCTAATCCGAGGAGGGGGGAGGGGGGGCTGCTGCAACGGGCAAGAGGGTGGGGATGAAATTTACAGAGGGAAAACGGCGATAGAAAAAAGATAGCAAACTTCGAAATGTAATGCAACTCAGAGAGTCGGCCAACACGACAGTTAACACTATGCCTGGTTGATCAATGTCCTTCAAAAGATTGCTAAATTCAACTCAGACATGACTTCAACCGAGAAGATGGATGCAAAATTTTGCAATCTTTGGAAGGACGCTGATCAACCAGGTATACTGTTAACTGTTGTGTTGGCCGACTCTGAGATGCATTACATTTCTAAGTTTGCTATCTTTTTTCTATCACGTTTTTCCCTCTAAATTTCACTCCCCTCTCCTCGGATTAGCCGAGCTCATCCACCCCTCCCCTCTGCGATTACATTTACTTGCAAATTCCATCCCTAGTCCCGCCCACTTACCCTTGGGTTGTATCCACCACAAACGTATACAGTAGAACCTCAGAGATCGAACGCACCAGAACTCCAACAAATTGGTGTTCGAACAATATTGCCCTGGAAACCGAACGAAATTCGGAGGTCGAACGGGCAATCGCGACTTGAAAGAACCTGTACGTCTAAGACGCGTATGGCCAGCGTGCATGACGCTTGCCCAGACAAAGGTTTTACCACCTCCTTCTACTCAAGCCATCAACTCTCTTTACTACAGGTAAAGTGAAGTTCAATGTTCATTTATTTCATTTATTCCATATATTTATTCCATTTATTTATTGTGTTTCTTGTTTTTTTGTATGATTTTATGCATGCAACTACTGTAAACTTCGTGTAAAAATGCTTTATAATGAGAGATTTCTTGTGTCTGAAACCAATTAATATCATTTACATTAATTCTTATGGGGAAATTTAATTCGGTGTTCGAACAAATCGGTGTTCGAATGGCCTTCTGGAACGAATTAAGTTCGATCTCCGGGGTACCACTGTTTTACCTTTGGTTGCAGTAGCTCTCTCGCTACATTTCCTCCTCAGCAGTGCGCCTGCTGTATTGTTTCACCTGAAGACTGTGGCTTGTGTTGCTATTGAAACGTCGTGATTTATTAGTTATTTTTTCTATCTATGTGACTTTACCGAAAGAACCAAAGAGTATGAGTATTATGTTACTGTGTATGCATGACTGCGCTCATAGAATCATAGATGCCCTGTAGATGTAAATGCAGGGATACTCACAGAGTTTACATTTGCCCATTGTGTAACCGCCGTGATCAGATCGGCCTCGTCGATATCCAACTCATCACTTTGGAGCAAAACCGAGAGGGCATGGTCGGACAGCTCCCAAAACCCTGGCGTCCGAACCACATCCTGCAACCATCGGATGAGGTTGTATTATTATTTTGATTACTATGCCTGTTTAACCAGGACATCCTCGCTGGTTCTCAAGGATTTCTTTCAGAAGGGTCCTGCCAAGTTTTTTCAGTAGGGGGGGGGGCGATGTTGTTCTGTGTGTAATCCCAATTGAGTAATTTACAGGTAATGTTGGGATTGGGATATTTGGCCAATGCCAGGTGTCGTGTGGTTTATATTGGCGATGGTGATGGTAGGGAACTGGAAAAATCTGAAGGAAACCCATGCAGAACAATACAAACTGAACACAAGAAGGTGGCCAAGTCTAAAATCTAACCCAGGCCCATCTTGTTTGAGGCACAAGCATTGCAACTGCCCAACCTGCTGCCCGAATTTATGGCTCAGTAGATGAGTTTTGAGGACTGAGAAATATTACCTATTCCTATGGAACATTCAATGAAGCTATTAAGATTGGTGGAAGCAATGCAAACCCAGAGCTCTCATTAGTCAACCTCTTTTCCCCGAATCCAGCCAGCCCACCGGTTCCACAGTAGAGGGTCAATATAATAAGTACAAATTAGTGGGGAAATCAAGGGGTTGTCCAACAGATAGATATTCCCTGACAAGAATGTGGAATTTCCACCACTGGCTCAACTGAAAACAGGAAATGAGCACCACCTCAGTGCTTATTTGGGCAGGAAATCACATCTGACTTTTAACCCACTCTTATTTTCAAATTTTCTGTGACTAGCCATGGATTGAGGCATCTGCAGTTATTTCCATAAATCTGTGTATTCTTGTAGATTGTATCAATTGAATGATACTTGCTTTGAAGGAAGTATCTGCATAGCAACGCGGTGTCTCATTCTGTTAACTTGTTCAGGGTCTGTGAAGTGCCGGACCCTGAACGTACATTCATGCTGTTTAAAACCAGGGGATATCACTTCTGTGTAACAATGTCTCTGCTTTACCTTGCGTCTAAGGGAAGATTCACAGTAATACTGATGGAATGATATAGTGACATCTACTGGTTGGAAAAGGGAAGCGCGGGTACAGGCACACTATAAACATGATCCAATCCCCAAAAGGGAGAGGTATCTGGGCCAAAGGTGAAGGGCAGGGCTGGCCGAAAAACTCTGAGAACCAGCTAGAAAGTTCCACGAGAGGGCGTGGCCGGAGGCGGAGCCTATCCGTGCCTGGGGCAATATAAGCGGGGGAGGACTTGGGGTCGGTGTGTGGAGTTTTGCGTCCGGACTGCGTCGCTGCTCACCGTCATCTCTCCCCGTCATTCGGCCACGTGGCGGATCTCCTACGGAGTCCCACCGCCCTCCCCGGCATGCCGTCAGCCAGCGGCGAGACCGGGAGCGGACGGGCGGAACCCGCCGTGTGATCAACCGTGTATGTAGTCTGTAGAATGTTAATATCTAAGGGTGTACTTGGAAAGGAAGAAGATAACGTTGGCCTGTGCTGTGCCCGTACGTGAAACAAAGAAGAGTACCCTCTTCACGACGTGTTGCGGAAGTCACTCATTACACTACACTATCTTTCTAACTAAAAATAATTCATTCGGAGGTCGCAGGTTGGCCCATGTGCGTCACTGTTGTGTCTGCACGTCTCACCTGCACGTGTTTCTCTATGAAGTGCATGCTGCTGTCTCTGAGCTCCTTCTGTCCGTACACAACGCTCGCCTGCGACACACAACCCACATCGCCATTCAACCATATTGTATGTGTGCCTTTTAAAGATACAGTAATCCCTTGCCAACCACAAATTTACCAACCGTGAGATTTGAGTATACGCGGATGTACTTCTGTATACCTATACTCTTTGGTTCTTTCGGTAAAGTCACGGTATAAAAAAAAACGACGTTTCGATCGCAACACAAGCGGTCGTCCTCAGGCGGAAACATATAATCCAGCAGTGGAACTGCTGAACTAGTGAGAGAGCAGTTACAAAAAGGTTATATATGTGGTGATGGGCAAGCAAGCGGGGTCTGAGCTGTATACCTGTTTACCAACCACGAGCATCTCGGTTTCAGTGATAGGCGAATCACAAGTCGTGCCGAGTCGTGAAATCAAAATTGGCGCTACCATGTAGCGACCGCGATGTTGTCTCACAGACTCCCACTAGGAGGCACCTCTGGGCCTCCGCAATTGGTCAGATTCACGCTTCGTCTCACAAAATAACTGTATATTTTATTCTTTGGTTCTTTCGGTGAAAGTCACGTAGAAAGAAAATTAATTAAACAATAGAATACGTTTCGATTGCAACACAAGCAATCATCATCAGGTAGAACTAAATTTGAGGGAGACAAAACACAGATACGGAGACACACAGACAGACACACAAGCAGAGAGAGACAACACAGAGACAGAGAGACACAACATAGACACACACAGACCCAATGCCTCTGTCGAGGCCTTAAATAGAGAGAGAGAGGTGGGTCTGCTGGAGCAGAGAAATTAGCATACCCAGCAAGACTGGTACATTTTCGAGAGAGTTGTGTGAAAATCCACCCCACAGTGGCAGGGGGGGAGAATGACTCAGCAAGACTGGTACAGGTAGGAACAACAGTTCAACACTGCCCACCAGGGATTATTTGTCTGTCTGTCGTGCATAGCCACGCCCTCGATTTGTATTTCATAGAGCGCTTCGGGCGGGCTCAGCACCACGTGACGCGCCGCCCCACGCAGCTTGCGTCGCGTGACATGGATCGC